>NW_019154105.1:12701496-12951367 GCF_002288905.1 Enhydra lutris kenyoni | reverse complement strand
AAAAAAAAAAAAAAAAAAAAAAAAAAAAAAAAAAAAAGAAAGAAACCTGTGCAAGGACACACAGTTCATATGGGGCAGAGCCAATATTTAAGCTTGGGCAGTCTGTTTCCAAAGCCTGTGCTCTTTACCACTAGACTCTGGGCTATATTTAAGCCCCAACGTCATTTACTCATTTGACAAATTAAATTAATTTATCTTAAAGCTCACAGAGGCTTTCCTTTCCTCCATATACAGGAAACATCCATGCTGTCTTTAATATATATGAAGTACTGTCCTAAGTGCTTATACAAATCAATTCTCCTGACATGATAAATATCTGACCTGTCAGAGAGCTAAAGACTTACAGAGGTACCAGTTACCATCTGCTAATGTAGATATTTCTAAATAAATAATTGGATAGCTCATTCCACCAAAAATCTGAGGAGTGTTTTTCCTGCTGTTAATCTTTTGAAAGCAACTCTGCTAGCCTATGTCCCGTCTTTTTATCTATGCTAACCTATGTCTCATCTTTTTATCTTTCTCATACACATGGAAGAATGCTCCCAAGTTTCTTCTTTTTCCTTCTTTCTGGTCTAACTTCAATTGATATATGAATGGCAAGATGCTATTAAAGAATAAATCAGAAATGTTTCTTAACAATACAACATGCTTCCTGAAGCTAGTTTTTGCATATATAACAATATTAACAGTAAGTTCAGATATACTCAAATATTTTTAAGTGGCAACTCTTCTTGTTAATGATAATCCTTTGTATTATTATTCACAAACCCAGGTTGGAGTTCAAGTTATATTGTAAATCCGTGTTTTTCCATTCTAGCCATTGAATGTCCAGCTATCAGTCCCAGAATGTTGAAACTCTGAATTCTCAGGGAGTGATATTTTGCAACAAGAGTTACAGGTGCTCCAGGTACAGTAGGTTTTTGGCAGCCCCAGCAGCTCCTCATATCTTGTGAAAAATGATGTTCTTTGTCTTCCATTGGGGGAAACCATTTATAAATACTGATCTTATTAATAAGTATCACAGTTTCTCTTGTGAGTGAAGAGTTGGTGTTATTGCTGTTTGCTGTGTCTTCCTCCCTCAGGGCAGAGAAAGAGTTCAGTCACTTGTATGCAAAGATCACCTTGTGATACTAGATTGGTCTGAGTCAGAGGATTTCTTGACATCCAGAAAAACCACTGATCCAAACCACATGATTATAAATAATATACAATATGCAGGCATTTCAGCTTCATGTGCCATGGATAGAGTTCATGGGCAGTTCACACTAGATACCAGTCTTGGAGGCAATCCATTCTCGATACTGAGTCACTCTGGTATAAACCCCAGGTTTTTTGGGAAGAGCACATGATTGTCCCCAACTTACTATACCAACTAAGTACCAGATGTCATGATTATCATAAACCAGCGGTCCACCAGAATCACCCTTGGAAAAAAAAATATATTTAAAATTATTAACTTTAATTTAATTTAGGAGGAAGGTCATTACAATCCTCTCTCTTCCACAGGGAAAAAAAAAAAGGAAATTAGTACATGGCATAGGCATCCAGATTAGATATAGGTTATATAATGTTTCTCTGAATTGAGATGCAATTTTGTCCTAAACATTAAAGTGCATTGTTTACCAGAAAAACTAAACCTCATTCACATGGAATTTTTACATTATTTCTGGTTCAGCATTCTTAGATTTTTTTTTTGTTAGTTTGATTAGACACTTCATGCATGGTTTAGTAAGTATGTGTATAAAATATTAAATATGAAGTTAACATTTGCAAGAATAGGTGAAAAGTTTTGATGCTCTCTGAATATTGTTAGGTAGACTCTATATTATAGATTGATTCTTGGTCTCCTTGTCTTTCATGCCCTTAATTCTAATTTATGCTTGCTTGCTTAATTTTATATAAGCCCCTTTAAATCTGTATGGAACAAGGACAACTTTGTAAATAAACAGATACACATGTAGAGATTGAAAGAGTGGTCTTAGTAGTTGAACTGTTAGGTTTCAGGACTAGCTCTATTAATTACGGACTGTATGACTTAGGATAAGATAAGATACTTAACTTCTCTGTGCCCCTTCTGTCTCATTCATTTGTTCTTTTATCAACTATCTATTGAGTTCCAATTATGTGTCCCAGGCATTTTGAAGGGCATTCAGGATTCAATGATGACTGAAAGTGAATGGTCCCCATACTCATAAACTTGAAGTTTAGGTTATAAAAACATTAAACAAGCCCATAAATAAATGCAAAGTGACAGCTATGATAAATGCTAAGGAAACATACATAGGGGAATGTGACTGGTCAGGGAGGTCAAGAGAGTTTTTCTTGATGAGATGTAATTGAGTTGATATCTAAATGATTTAACCATGAAAAGGAAGGTGGTGATATAACATGTTCTAGGCAGAGCAAACAACACTACAAATGCTCTGTAGTATGGAGGAGCCTGGTATATGCAAAAGTCTGGGGAATAAAAAAGGGGGACTGAAGAGAAGACAGCAAGGGGGCAAGTGGTATGTGATGAAGCCGGAGAAGTCAGGAGACTAGCTCTTGAGGAACCCTGTGGATCTTTCTTAGAAGTTATATTTTCTATCTTAAGAAAGAAGGTAAGCCACTGAAGTGTTTTAAGGATTTTGACATGATCAGATTAGCACCTTATTAGAAATCATCCTGGCTTTCATTTGACTAATGCAGTAAAGGAGCATAAGCGTGAATACAAGGAAATTAGCTAGATGTCTAATTCCTTTGAGGGAGCGGTAAGGAAAAAGTAGGGAAAGGGAAGCAAGAGATGACAGAGATATTTAAGGAGGTAAAATCCTTGGGATTAGGTAATCAATTGGGTAAGGGGTAGGGAAAGAAAGCTAGAGTGCCTTCTATCTGGGGCTGAACAGAATTAAAGGAGATGTTGTTCCTAGAGACAAAGAAAGAAAATCAGGTGGGGAGGCAGAAAAGCAAAATCAGGTGTACTATTCTGAATTTGAGATACCTTTGAAATATCCAAGAGCAGTTGCCAAGTAGGAGTTGAATGTGTAAGTCTGGAGATCAAAGGGGAGGTTGGGACTAAAAGTATAAATTTGTGAATCATCTGTCAAAGGATGGCATTTGAAGCTAAGGAAGAAAGTTAGATCTTTTAGAGAGAAAGTATAGCATAAAAAGAGGAGCAGGGACAGAATAGATTAAAATTTAATGGCTAGGATTAAGAGAATGAACTTGAAAGGAAAGGAAAGAGAAAAAGCAGAGATTTAAGATGAAAATCATTACAAGCCAAGGAAGACAAGAAAGAGGGAGAGGTAATCATTATTAAATGGTGCTAAGAGGTGGGGGGGGGTGGTAAGAATAGGACAAAATTAACAAGACAGTAAACAACAAGTACTGGAGAAGGTGTGGAGAAAGGGGAACCCTCTTACACTGTTGATGGGAATGCAAGTTGGTACAGTGTTGGAATGCAAGTTGGAAAATAGTGTGGAAATTCCTTAAGAAATTAAAAATAGAGCTATCCTATGACCCTGCAATTGCACTATTGGGTATTTACCCCAAAGATACAGATGTAATGAAAAGAAGGACCCCCTGTACCCCAATGTTCATAGCAGCAATGGCCACAGTTGCCAAACTGTGGAAAGAACCAAGATGACCTTCAATGGACTAATGGATAAAGAAGATATGGTCCATATATACAATGGAGTATTATGCCTCCATCAGAAAGGATGAATACCCAACTTTTATATCAACATGGATGGGACTGGAAGAGTGAAATAAGTCAAGCAGAAAGAATCAAGTATCGTATGGTTTTACTTACTTGTGGAGCATAAGGAATAACATGGAGAACATGGGGAGATGGAGAGGAAAAGTGAGTTGGGGGAAATAGGAGGGGGAGACAAAGCATGAGAGACTGTGGACTTGAGAAACAAACTGAGGCTTTTGAAGGGGAGGGGGGTGGGGGATGGGTGAGCCTGGTGGTGGGTATTATGGAGGGCACGTATTGCATGGAGCACTGAATGTGGTACATAAACAATGAATTTTGGAATACTGAAAAGAAATAAAATAAAATGAAATGGAAAAAATACATTTATTGGAGGTCATGGGGCGGTCAGTGGAAACCTCAGGAAGAGCTATTTTGATGAAGTGATAGGGCAGAAACCATATTGGGATGGTTTAAAGGGAGGTGAGAAAATTGAGATAATGGGTATGGACATTTCCCCCAATATTTCATAGTAAAGAGATAAGGTGTGGTGCTGGTTGGAGGCATTATGGGTCAAGAAAAAGTTGTTGTTGTTGTTGTTTTTCCACCTAACTTAAGAGAGATAAATAGAAAAGGATCTAGCTACAAGAGAAATGTTGACTATGAAAAGAGAGAAAATAATGTTAATGTAAACTTCCCCAAAAGGCCAAGAAGAACCTGAGCAGAGAAGGGATCAGCCTTAGAAAATAGGTTACTTTTCTGTTGTGACCTAAGCTGAAGGTGGATAAAATGGGTTCAAATGAAGGTAGGTCTGCCTGCTTGGTGTTAGGAAGATGAGGAAATTCTCTGCTTATGACTTACATTTTTCTTTGAAAACTGGAAAACAAAATCATCAGTTGAGAACAAAAAGGTAAAAAAACCCCACAGAAATTAGGGAAAGTGGAAAATGCTGGGAACATTCAGAGAAAGGTGGATTTGAAAAAAACAAACAAAAATAGTAGGATTGTCACTTTTATTATCTAGAACCAATGTGTTCTGTTGTATTTTTTCCAGGAGCATTTGACTTCATAGGTGTAGGCAGAGAGAAAAAGAGATTAGATAAGTTCTTCCAGCTTTGGGACTTCGTCAGACAGAAACACTGAAAAGAGAGATCAACAAGAGAACTTGAAATATTAGCAGAAGTGTTCAGAAAGTGATTAATAGTGAAATCTAAGTTGGACAAATTGATAGTGGGAGGAAGGATTAATGGAACGTGATAAGGCAGAGAAGCAATGGTCTGTAGGTCCTTATGAAGTTGAAGATAAGTGATATTTTATTCAGCCAACAAATTCTGGTGCCAGGCACTGTGTTAGCTCTTGGTAATACAGTAGTAAATCAAACAGACACCGTCTCAAAATCTGTGCCTTCATGGAGTTTATATTCTAGTTTAGTGGGAGAAATAATCAACTATCTAAATAAAATATCTTGTATACTGGATGGTGATAAAAGCTAAAGGGCAAAATAAAACAATGAAAGAATTCAGTCTACATATGTGTGGCATGTATGTTTGGGGGTGAAGACTGGTAGGTTGGGGTGTAATAGAGAGTGTGGCCTAGGGAGCAGGAATAGTTTGAAATGCAAGCAGGAAGGATTGAAGATAATTGTTAAATAGGAAGATTTGGGGAATTCGTATTTTTGGAGATGCAACAATTTTTGGTGACAAGGCTCAAGATGCGATCCTAGAAATAGTGACTGAGAAGAAGTGAAGATCAATGGGGGGTAGGAGGTCTAGTATCTGAGAGTCCAGCATTTCAACGGGTCTGTGTTACTACTGCAGTCTTGGGATGGAGAGGAAGCGTGTTTCAGGCGTCAAGGTCATTGAAGAGTGGTAGGGACAAAGAGAGAGACTTGGAGTCCAGGGGATGAAAATAAGATGCAAGAGAGATGATGCCAAAGCTGAATAAAGTGGTCTTCAGAGGACAGGTTTCTCTGTCTTCTGTTTCCAATCTCGTTTAAAAACAAAAAACAAAAAACAACAGAAGAGTAATTGTTTGAATCAGAAATAGGGAGCAAAAGACTTCAATCTCCTAATTTATAAAATAGGCATAACAGTACCTCTTCAATTTCACTATAGTAAATGAAATAATATATATAATGTGCTTAGCACTTGGCTTGGCCTACATAAGCACTCAATACAAGAATTTTTAATATTATGATTATTAAATAAACTGAATTCTTAGTGAAATAAGTGACTTCTTTCCTCACCTAGGGGAAATATATGCCAAATTTAGAAATAGCTAGTGGAAATTTTCTTTTCCAAGTTTTGCCCTTGACTTTGGACTTACTTTACATGCATCTACTTTTCCTTCCATGAATCCAGCACACAGCATTCCTGAAGTGATCAAGCCATCATATACATCCTTCCTATTACACACATCAGTACTTATGGTTTCCACCCTGGCTTGCCGAAGTTTATTTTGTGTGGGTCCTATTACACAAGCAAACATACACATACAAATAAAACATGTATTCTTTGAATATAACTGTATCTAAAACATGGAAAACACATATGTTGTATATTCCTAGGAACAAAAACACAAAAGCAAAAGAATATAAACATTAATTATAATTACTTATTGCCCAATTTATGTTCTGTATGATAAATGCCTAAATGCAAGGAACTATAAACCTACATACCCCAATACTATATCATATTTGTGAATCTTCAAGTTATTAGAACCCCTACAATTATATGTAATAGTGTGTGTATACACATTTTTTCCATGAAGAGAGGGTTCATTCCACTCATCTTGACCAACTGGTACCCTTTTCTATATAAGGAAATCAAGGCTAAGGGAAGTCCATTTGTTTTCTGAGATAGTCAAAAAGAAACCAGTGCATGAGCTGCACAGAGCTACTTGCCCTATTCTGTGCTATGTGCATTATTTAGGGGTGCCCTGAAGCTTGGGAAACAACCACTGCCCAAGATATGCCAGCAATCTGATGCCAGTACAGAGCAAGGCTGGTGGTTATGGGAAGGAAAGAAGTAGCTTAGGACTCCAGAACAAAACTGTTGGTGAGTAGTCCTAAACTAGTGATAAGGGCAGAGAACATGAAAGGAGACTCTTAGCAACATCTCACAAAGTCCAGTTGGACATGCATGGGGCATTTTGGGAAATTTTATGTATAATAGAGTTTTGTCAAGTAAAGAAAAGCCAGAGGCACCTGGGTGGCTTTGTTGGTTAAGTGTCTGTCTTCAGCTTAGGTCATGATCTCAGGGTCCTGGGATCCAGCCCTGCATCTGGGTCCCTGCTCAGCAGGGAGTCGGTTTCTCCTTCTCCCTCTTCACCAACCCCCTGCTTGTGGTCTCTCTCTCTCTCTCAAATAAATAAATAAAATCTTTAAAAATAAAGAAAAACAAAGAAAAAAAAAGCCAGATTAAGATATATTAGCATTTGTCTCTTAACTCTCTTCAGGATGATCTTTGATAGAACCCTAAACATTTCTTATTTCCCACTTTAAAACATTCAGCTAATCTCTCTCTTTAGAGTGGAATGAGCTAATAACTAAAAATTTTCAGTTCTGGTCTTTCATTTATAGAACTTGTTTCTTTCACCCACCCAGGAGCTGAGACAGATGAAAATATATGTTAAATTAACTAACCGAAATGAAAATTCTCAAAACATTCACAAAACACTTTTACATTTATAATCGTCAGAAATCCTCATTAAAATGAGGAAACATTTAGACAAAAGAGCGAGAGAGAGAGAGAGAGAGAAGGAGAAAAAAGGAAAGAAAAGAAAGGAAAAAAAAAGGAAAAGCAAAAAGAAAAAAGCTATCACTGGGTGCCTAGGTGGCTCAGCTTGTTAAGCTTCTGACTCAGGTTTCAGCTCAAGTCATGGTCTCAGGGTTGTTAGATCGAACCCTGTGTTGCCCTCTGTGCTTAGTGTGGAATCTCCTTGAGATTCTCTCTCTCTCTCTTTTTCCTTCTCTCCCTATGCTTCTGTCCCTCCTCTCACTTGCATGCATACACTCTCTTTCCCTAAAATAAATAAATAAATAAATCTTTTTTAAAAAAGCTATCATTAAGATCGTGATCTGAACTATATGCTAACTAGGAGTTTCTACATCTGGGAAATGTACAATTTAGAATCATTTACTCCCCTGTAGCCCATAGTATTTTGTCCCTTCTTGTAGCACCTAAAACAGTCTGTTATTTTCTTCTATATTAGCTTCTCCCCTTTCTCTCCACTGCTATGATTAATTGTGAACTCAACGAAAGAGACCTGATTCCTTTTCCTTTTTTAACCTGCAGCTTCCAATTCTACTCTGGGCCATATACACTGGAGATATCAACATTATTTTTATGAAAAGTTTGAAAATGGATTCCCTAGGACAGCTCATTAGAGCTCAAGACAAATTTGCACTAAGTATATTAGATTGAACTACTCACCATCATCTACAATGGATCCGAAACCTGTGACAAAAACACTTGTTTTAGGTGGCAACTTTATAGATGAATCTGGAAGGCAAACTCTCTGGACTATATTTGAAAACTCAACTCGAGTAGTAAGCTGAGCCAAAGCAATGTCATTTTCATTTGTTTCTCTGTGGTAGTTTTCATGAACGATAATTTTCCCCAGGCTTCGTTGCACTGCAGGTGGTGTTATCGTTGTACCAAAAGTAGCAACCCATTGACTTGGGTCTTTATTTCTGCAAAAAATGAAAGGGTCAGGCTTGTGATGTTTAAGGGCACCCTTTAAAAGAGACCGAGATTGTATTTCTCCCAACTATTGGGATTATGCTCCTGAAAAATCTCTAAACTCACAGTATCCCAGTCTTTCTTCCATTCTGTCTTAAATTTATTCCCATCCCCATTATACTACAATACTGATTTCTTTTATAAAGGTCACCAGTTATCTCTACTTTATCACACTCAGTGGCTGGTTCCTGTTAGGTCTGTTGTCACACAGAGGCCGCCCTGGACCTGCTGAGATGTGTACTTCAATCCCTGTATCTTATATTCCTCACTAGATATTAATAAATTGACATTCTGGGTTTATTTATGTTAAATTTATGTAAATAAAGGTCTGTCATAAACTAAAATGGAAGTCACTCTCCAAAACAAGTACAAAGCTTGGAGGACTATGTTAACCCCCCAAATCAGAAAGCCTTTAATTAGTGGAACTCAAGTTCCTCCAAGGCATAATGCTAGTTATTCTGAGGACTGTAAATGTATATAAGTGAATCTCTTTTTTCTTCTCTAGTGAGAGAGTGACAATCACCTTAAATTCCTGAGGTCATTCTCATTATACCTCTACACATAAAGAAAGGTGTAGCCACCTTGGAACAATTTGGGTGTTACCCTTGGAAGAATGGTCAAGACTCTCCTCATATTACCAAGCATAGTTTTCTCTGAAAGGGAATGTGAACAGTGCCACTGGCCAGGGCTTTACTCAGAGCTTTTGTCTTTTGAGAGTTTAAAAGAAATCTCAGGGAGGAAAGATGATGTGTGCTTGACCTCCTGGGGCAACATGGTGCCCCAGGTGCATGCATGTAAATTAACACAGTTGAGTCTTAAAAACTATAGCTGTGAAAGCCTAAGCATCGCACTCTTATCAGGTCGTATAGGACCAGTCTTCAATATGGTGGGGACAATGGGACAGGTGATAGGTCCCTCCAGTCATCTATACACCTTTCTGGACCACAGAGCCCACATGGGTTCTTGAAGGAAGAGCTCCAAGAGTGATACCCTTTATTTTTTTCTTATTTTTAAAGTGATGGTGGATGTTGACAGAGGGAGGATAGCCCTCTGTTAGAGGCCCTCTACACCTAAGATCAAAACTTAAGCCTGCATCCAACTGTATATGTTACTCAGGAGAAAAGAATGATAACAGAAGCAGCTGAATTTTCTCCTTGAGCATGTGGAAGAGTTTATACTTGTTATGTGTATAACAGTCAGTCCTTACACTAAAATAATTTATGATATAGTAGGAAAGATAAAGCTAGTGTCATGACAATATAGGAAAATATGTTCTAGGAACCATGAGAATGATACAAACCAAACTTCATAAATATTGAGAAAAGAGAGAGGGGAGCGCGTGAAGGAAGTGTAGAGCAAGCGTCATGCATTCAGAGGACAGAGCAGGACCCATTTGGAATGGAGTAGAGGGGAAACTGCTGAGCTGGACTCTTCCCAAGTGCTGAATTGGTGACAGGCGATGACGGGGCAAGGAAGACTCACAGCAGCCCTGCGAACTTACTTGCGGAAGCAGTGAGCTGCTGTGACCAGCCAGGTGTTACTGATGAGGCTGGCTCCGCACTGATGGCCTGCCCCTTTGAGCTGGAGGCTGACCTGCCATGGCCACTCCCCTTCCAGAGCTTTTTCCCTCCCTTGGGCAATCCTTTCAGTAGAGGAGGATGCTGGTAAAGGCATATTTGAAGATGTCATCCTTATTCCACAGCCTGTCATAGAAATATATGTTAGCTCGTCTTCATGGAAAAGAGGAGGAAAAGAACATATGCTGATTTGCACTGGGTACAGATGCTTTGGCAGTCCATTGTACTTGCTGTTTTTAACCCCTTCCTAGGACTCAGCATCTGAGGTTAGTCTATAGGGGTCAACCTGATCCTGCTGAGGTTTAAAAGAAATACTAACAGGCCAAGGCCTCCAGCCCGGGAATTAGATTCTCTATTAAGCATATATAGATGGATAAATAGATAAAACATTTATTGAGCATTAAAAATAGATAGATCCTCTACTAAATGTTTTAGGTTTATTTATAACAACACAAACGGAGCCTTGGAAAGAGAACTTAAATTAATAGAGGTCACCCAGCTGGTAAGTGACTTAAGATTAAGAGGATCTACATCAAATTTGTGTGTTCTTGCCCCTGAGAGAGAGCCCAGTACTGAATGCAGGTCATGCTTCTCCCTTGACATGAAATTATACATTGAATTTATACATTATACATTGCCTTTGCAAGCCCGGAATTTAAATAGTCTTAATAATGATATTTTTGGTTTTCTAAAACTTTAAAGTCTAGTTTCTAAAAAAAAATCTGACTCCCTGGCAACAAACTCTGAATTTGTTAGAGTTCAATCAACCTCAATAAGACCTGAAAACATATTGATATATTTTATTAATGTGACTTTTATTTTTTTATTTATTTGTTTAAAGATTTTATTTATTTATGTATTTATATATTTAGTTATCTATGAGAGAGAGAGAAAGGAGTGAGGGGGTTAGTGAGGGGAAGAGCAGAGGGGGAGGAAGAGGGACAACAGACTCTGTGCTGAGCCCAGAGTTTAATATGGGGCTCAATCTTAGGACCCTGACAGAGATCACTACCTGAGCCAAAATCAAGTCAGATACTTTACTGACTGAGCCACACATGCACCCTTATTTTTATCTTTTTAAAATAAGCTCTATACCTAATGTGGGGCTCAAACTCATGACCCCACATTCAAGCTCTACCGACTAGCCAGCTAGGAGCCCCTATTAATGGAACTTTTAATTATTTATATTTTTATCAAAAATACTAGTTTTTTCAAAAAGGAATTTTTTCAGAAACAGGTTAAAATATATGCCTGAAATCATATTTATAGATTCATCATAATTTTCTCAGAATTAAATAGCTCCAGTTTAAAGTGACCATAAAATTGAACAAATAGGATTTCTGGATTAATATAATGCCATTTTGGTAGTGCCCAACTTCCTCTTAAAATAGGCATAGAAGTAACACTAATATAAATAATATCTACTAGTTTTGAGCCAGGCCCTATATGTCGTGTTACATATATTTTCTCTACTTTTCTTTTAAAGATTTCTTTTTTTTTATTTGTCAGAGAGAGAGGGAGAGAGAGCAAGCACAGGCAGACAGAATGGCAGGCAGAGACAGAGGGAGAAGCAGGCTCCCCGCCAAGCAAGGAGCCTGATGTGGGACTCGATCCCAGGACGCTGGGATCATGATCTGAGCTGAAGGCAGCTGCTTAACCAACTGAGCCACCCAGGCGTCCCATATTTTCTCCACTTTTCATAACAACTGTCTATGTTAGGTGTCATCCTCATATTGTAGATGAAAAATCTGAGTCTATGCTATTTTTCAAAGGCAAAAGGAGAAAATTCATGAAAACTTATGGAAAGATAAGAAAAAAAATTTTACAAATTCTGGTAAAAACTGCAATATCCAAAGGGGTTTGAAAGCAATTTCTTGGACTACGCAAGCTCTAACCTGTGAACCAGAATTGTGTGGGGAATCCTGGTAAGCTTGACAAAGCCTTTGGCTCCCTGCTGTTGTGATTCCTTGGCCCAGGAAATTAAGCTACACTGCACTTGTTCCTAGCCAAGCAGAAACTATAGTTTAAACCATCCCACTGTGACTCATAAACTCTTTTCTTCCTCTCTATGTATGCAGAAACCACATTTCCTGGCACACCATCCTATCAGGACATACAGAAAAGATGAGAAGTTCTATGAAAATGCAGTTACCCCATGAAGTGGTCTGAACGTGAACCCCTCACATTTATGTTAAAATCCTGACTCTTCGAGGTCATTGTATTAGCAGGTGAGGACTTTGGGAAATGCTTAACTCACCAGGGTGGAGCCCTGAATCCCACGAATGGGATTATGCCTTATTAAAGAGTCCAACTGCCTTATTAAAGAGTTTCCAGAGAGAGGGGCGCCTGGGTGGCTCTGTGTGTTAAGCCTCTGCCTTCAGCTCAGGTCATGGTCTCAGGGTCCTGGGATCGAGCCCAAATCGGGCTCTCTGCTCAGCAGGGAGCCTGCTTCCCGCTTTCTCTCTGCCTCTCTGCCTACTTGTGATCTCAATCTCTCTGTGTCAAATAAATAAATAAAATCTTAAAAAAAAAAAGAGTTTCCAGAGAGATCCCTAGCCCCTTCTGCTCATGGCATGATGATACTTGAAATCTGTGAGCTGGAAGAGGTGCCTCACCTAGCCGTGCTGGCGTCCTGATCTGACACTTCCAGCCTCCAGAACTGTTAGCAATAAATTTCTGCTATTTGTAAACCACCCAGCCCATGATATTTGGTTATGGCACCAAGAATGGAATGAGATGCCCCATGAAAGCAATTTAAACCGTGAATGGAAGAGCACTGGCATCAGTGCTATATTTGGTGGTGCAAACTGGGAGGTTGATGTAGTTTTCATAAACTCTGCATCTACGGTCAAAACTTAAGCCTGCATCCAACTGTATAGCATGGTTAGGGCCCCCCAAATCAGATGATATATAAAATCAGAAGACAGACACATCTCTGAAAGTTATTTTCTACAAAAAATTTTAGAGCATGTGTTTGGTATCAGGCAAGTTGTGCAAGAAAACATGATCTTAGTGTAACAAAAGCAGCCAAACATAAGGGAAAAAATATACAGTGATGAGAGTATATATAACATAAGAGCTGTCTGTAATTAAATAAAATTCAAGAAATCATAGACAAATCATAGGAGATATAAAATTCACATGGAAGAAGACAAAAAATGACACTAGACAACTGAGATAAGTGGTTTTGGGGAGTACATAATGGGTAAGATCTTTCTGAATGCAGAGGAAAGTCACCTGAACTGGAACTAGAAATAATGATTGACATGGAGGGCAGAAAATGGAATTCAAATAAATAACCTGTGTTCCTGAGGAACAGCAACAAAAATAGAACAATTGGAATGGAAATCATTCATCAAATTTATAATGGAAGAACATTTTTCCAGAACAAGAAAAAATATATATACAGATTGAAAACATTCATAATATCTAGTCAAAATTCAGTGCAAAATATGATTACATCTCACTCTCTTGGCAAAAAGTTAAAGGGAAAAAGATTTCCTACATTCACCCCAGAACAAAAAAGGTAACCTATGTAAGAATAAAAAATGCAACAGTTTTATATTTCTCTACAAAAAACACTAGTAGAAAATGGAATAATGTGTATAGAATTTATAGTTAAAGTTTATGACCCAATAATCTTATAAGAAGTTGAGTTAAAGGAAATGGAAGCAGGAAGGCAGAAAATGTACATGCCAGATATTTCAGCAAGAATACAGGAAAACTGAGAAATCATAACAGAAGAAAACCTAACTAGTTACCACTATTAAAATACATTAGAAAGATAGTTACAAAACTTATAGTATCAATAATAATATGTATTTTTTTTTACTACCTCCTGCAAGTCATAAAACTTGAAATTGTAAGGGCATCTTACAAGTTGGCTGAGCTACTGACTCTTGATTTTGGCTCAGGTCATGATCTCAGTGTTCTAGGATCAAGCCCTGCATCGGGATCCATGCTCAGTGGGGAGTCTGCTGGAGATTCTCTCTCTCACCCTCTAGCTCTGCCTCTCCCCACTGTGCTGTCTCTCTCTCTCTGTCTCTCTAAAATAAATGTAAAAAAACTTTAAAAAACCTCGATGTTGTATTTGGTATAAATTTTAAAATTTAAATGTTTGAAATATTAAAAATAAGCAGTAATAAAAACACCAAGTGTTTGGTTTACAAAAACATTAGGTGAGCAAAAAAAGGCTTTATAAATTCTACTTCTAACTTTTCTGTGGCTTTTATTCACTATCTTTGTTATGAAATGGATAGTTAATTATGAGTTTTGGAACTTACGGCTGTTGAGAAGATTCCTCATCTTTTTACTGTCAATAGCTGGAATAAAGAAAACATTGAATTAGTTGGTAGAAGAATATGTTCCTGTTTTTATGTGATTTTGTTCAAATGGTCACTGTAAGAAACGTTTATTATCCAAAGCATCTGTATTTCAAGAGTATGATATTTTTCATAGTCAACTAATATATACATAATTCTGATTTGATTTGGTCCAAAACGTATAATTTTATCGTAAAATGTAAAGAGAGCATTTTTGTTTTCTGATTTTTGCTATGAGATCTGAGAAAGAAATTAGGAAATTAGGAAAGAATGCTAAAGATAAATGTCCCTGATTGCCTTCTTTGGGAGCTCCAGTGTAACTCGAGGATGCAACCTCCAATTCCCATCACTGCTTGGGCTCAGTGTATTAGATGTACCAGCCAATGTGTGTCAGGCGTATGCCTGATGGCCAGTGTTGAAAGGGCAGCTCCAGAGAAATAAGGGCATCATAGGTCCCTCACAGCCCAATTTCCAGCCCTGGTCTACAAAGGATAGGAATTCACTCAGTACAAGTTAGATTCTTCCTCAAGATGGATGTTGTAGAAGGTTGAAGCTCAGGCACCAGGAACCCACCCATACCACTTTATGCCTCCCTTCTCTGACATCTTTTTTCCCTTCAAAGTTCTCCTCTTGTTCATTTTAGTTTCATTGTTTGTTTATTTGTTTTGGTTTGGTGTTTTGTTTTACTTTGGAATATAATTAACAGTTAAGGTAGGTACCATACTCTTCATTATTTCTAATTACTTCATGAAAGTTGTCATTAATATGTGTGAAGTTTCTATCTCAAAATGGATTTTAAGGATTTTCCTGATTTCCAACAGAGAAATTACCTTTGGATAACCTTTTTCTTAAACTCATGGATGCTTAAGGGGAAAAGACTTTCCAGTCCAAAGAGCAAGCCTTATTTCTTGGTACTAGATCAGAAACAGCTGCCCTTGAAGTACTTAATCAGAACAGTGAACACAACTGGAACACCTGTGTGCGAGACTTATGCTAGTGTTTGGGGGGACGGGTAAGGAACTAAAAAGGCACAGTAGGTACTGTGTACTGACCTTGAGACTTATCATTTGAAACACATTATTATGCCTTTCTGCTTGGATTCCAACTACCTGTGAGGTAGTTTCAATTTCTTAACATTTTGACCTCATTTTCTTCTACTTTTGGGGAAAACCAAAACTTTTCAGATTTTTTTTTTGTAAGGAATAAATGAGGAAATGAATGAAACATTATTTTAAATTGGAAATAATCTAGAGAACCTCTTCATAGATCATTTCAATGGTTTGTCTCCCAGGAGTAAACCTTCATAAAGATGTTTGTTTCCCTGATACTGTAGAAGATAACCCCTGGAAGTGACCTGTAAAGACCTCGGGGAGTCAGAACACCTGTGCTTTAGTTTTGACCCTAAGGCTTGCTAATCCTTGAGTCTCAGCTTCCTTAAAATGGCAGAAAATAGGGGCACCTGGGTGGCTCCGTAGGTTAAATCCTCTGTCTTCGGCTCAGGTCATGATCTCAGAGTCCTGGGATCAAGCCCCACATCCAGCTCTCTGCTCTGCGGGGAATCTGCTTCCCCCTCTCTCTCTGCCTGCCTCTCTGCCTACTTGTGATCTTTGTCTGTCAAATAAACAAATAAAATCTTTTAAAAAAGGCAGAAAATAATACTTATCTACTCATGCTTTTGAAAAGATTCAACACGGTATATTGGATAAAACTTAGAAATCTTAGCAAAAGTCCTAATCAAATATGAAAATAAATTTCTAAAATTAAAGTTTGCCTTATAGTGATTTTTTATTTTAGTTTTATTCTACACTGATATGTTTATATCAGTGGTGAAGTCTTAAAATGTAAGACACTGACCTAAATTCTTATGAAAAATAGACAGGATTACAAGGGAACCACAAAGATAGTAAAAGGACTTACATGTGAGTGTAAAGGATGGTTTGTTTATAGTCAAAGGCAATTGTTTTGTCTTCAGACTTTGATATAAAATCCTTTCAATTTTTTTCTTGATTTGCTCAGCACTATCAATAGATGGGTATCGAAACATGAGCACCATAAGAATTTTCACGCCGTGTTCATCTGGACTGAAGAGCAAAAAAGGAGATAAAGCCACCTCTCTAGTCATTAACTACTTTTACCTATTAAGATTCATACTGAATTTTAAAAAACAATGGATGAAATATGTGTATCTCAGATTTCTAAATTATCTCTAGAAATACTGGCTGAAAATTTTTTGTAGCTGAAAAAATTGTTCTTGCTCTTTACTTAGCTCATTGTCTGCAGGGGAGTGGGAGAGAAGGAGATGTTCATCAAATCATGCTTTATATATACTTAAACAATTTGCTTTTCAAGACATTCTGAGCCATCATAACCAACATCATTTTTCAGCAGTGTTATGGGAGAGACAATGCTCTGTGTTCATGAAACCCAGTTACCTTTGCCTCCTCAACACAGAGGTAGATTTCATTTGCTGGCCTCCTTTGCAGTTTATCAAAACTCTAGTGAATTCTGGGCAATGGAATGTGGGCAGAAAAGATGTACCCCACCTCTGGTCTGGCCCCTGACACCTCTCATGCCACCCTCCATGCTTTCACTCTTCCTGTATTTGCCTACCAGATGCTTAAGGTCCAGTAGGCAATTTCCATTCCACATCTCTCCCAGCACCCATGTCCCTAGTGCCACTTTTGACTCTTTGGATTTTGCCTTGGAAATGAAGTAAACCTTTATTGTGTTAAGCCATTTATTTGGGGGGGGATTTGATGGTCAGTTAATAAGTGTTTGGTAAGTGGATAATTAGAGAAAGCACTTATTAAAGGAAATCTTTTGATAAAGGGAACACATACTATACTATAATGTATAGGTCTAGAAAGCCTCCAGTTGCCCTTTGAGGATGATTTTAATCTTAAAACAGATAAAGAATCAAAGAAGGAAGGAAGGAGGGAGGGAGGGAGAAAGCAAAGTAAGGAAGGAACAAAAGTAGAGAGGGAGAGAGAAGAAAAGACAGGGGCTCCCTAACCACATGTATATTTACTCTACCATCCAGAAGTGAAGCAGACAAATAAGTATTAAAAATACTTATATTCGTATATTGATTGATAGCCACAGAAAAAGTTTAAAATTTTTTATCAAAATAGGTAGAAAATAAGATATATTATGCCAGCAAATGCCAAGCATTTTGGACATCATATAAAAAGTATATTTGAGATGGATTCTAATAATTCATTTGAGTCTCTTACAACAAATATATGTTCAATTTATGCATATTGGCTTTTATCAGAACCTAAAAATGAAAAGGTATTAGAAATAATAATAAAAATCCAGTGGCATTAAAGAAAAACCTTATTGCAGAGAAAGTCATCATCTGTTGTTGTTGGCTAGGCTTAGAATGAGGATAATTGAAAAGAGCTGTTCTAAATTCCTCTTAGCCCTGAGGTGAAGGAGTAGGTAAGTTACCAGTGCCATTCGTCCCCTTCCACTGCCTGATAACTGACACTGCGTCTTCACATAGAGCACTTTACATCTTCCTATTGTAACTGGGAAATGTCTATGCAGTAGAAGCTGCACTGCTCAGGGTTTATGAAATCTCTGTCTTCCTGCAGCGATTTGCTTGGAGGAGCTGGGTAGTCCTGCTGATGGAGTACTTCTTACGGGTACAGGTTTGAAGTTGCAAACTAAATTTACATACCTCAGTTTGATGACATGAGATTTGATAAACCGACTCCCTCCAGAACGTCGAAATATCCTAGACATCTGGTTAGACAAATCAAACAAGAGAAGTATTCATCAAAAAAAAAAAAAAAAAAAAATGCTACTCCTTGTCTTTTCTAGAGTTGAGGCAAAGACCGTTTCAGTTTATTCCCAGATTGGAACTGGTTTATCATAGTGATAAGACTAAAAGAGGTTCTAATCCCTGCATAAACAAATAACTTTAACAAAATTGTATAATTTTGTTAAGCCTCTGTAAAGCAGGATAAAAATAGTATCTACCTCATAGAGTTGTTTTGAAGATTAAATGAAATAATGTTTATCACGCATTTCACACCTTGCCTGGTGTATAGTAAACTATTGATAATGTTCATTTTGATTAGTGTCAAATTAATTTAAGTATCTATGCTACTTTTAAAGGCAGCATCCTCACTTTTAATTAATATTTTAATTTAATTTAATTTTTTGAGAGGAAGAGAGAGAGTGAGCACTTGCGGGGAAGGGAGGGGCAGAGGAAGAGGGAGAGACAGATAATCCCAGGCAATCTCCACGTTCAGTGAGGAGCCTGATGCGGAGACGGATCTCACCACCCTGAGATCACAACCTGAGCTGAAATCAAGAATCGGACACTCCACTGACTGAGCCACGCAGGCGCCCCAGCATCCTCACGTTTAAGTAAGCTCATCCTAAATTTGTCTTATTCCCAAATATGGAAACTAGCCCACTATTTGTATCAACTCATTGTTTTCTTAAACGATTACCCCATTACTAAAGCATTTGACACAATGAGTAACAACGGGTGTCCTTTGACTCTGATACCCTGCACTGGTTAGTCACCTTTGTGTTGCAGGCAGACTTTCACAACTGGGACCAACTTTGGGAAAAAGTTTCATCACACTCCATACCATTGGCATTTTATTACTCAGCTTTTCCAGCCAGAGCTGTTGAAGGTTTGGAGGCTCAGTGAGCCGATTTTCTGGAACCTAATTCCCAAAACCTGTTGAGGTTGTGCCTCACAGTAAAAAGCACTGGACTGAGTCAGAAATCAGAAATTACAGGTCCACATAAGTTTACATAAGGCCCACCTCCCAGTAAATCTAGCCCCCCTCCCCATATGACATTCTTGGGAAAGGGATAGAATACTGCCTCCCTCCCCACAAGATTTCTCCCTCTCTCTGACTCCTTTAAACTAGTAATAATGCTCAGTAGGTTTTATCAACTAAATATTGAATCTCCCTCCCTTCCTCCAATTCTACTGCTGTGGTTTGAATTGAGCTCTTTTGAAACTCATGCCTGGGCCTCTGCAGTATCCCGTCACTGGCACGTTTCTGTGATTCTGCCCTCTTCTCTCCTCTCAGTTGTTCTGCCACAATGCTACCAACTAGGGTGATATTCCTAAAAGGCAAATCTGAGTATGTTAACTCCTGCTTCAAGCCCAGTATCTCCCTCGGTGTCAGCTCCACAGTCTTATGCCTTCATTAACCCTTGCCCCACCTCTACATTCAAAGCCTATTTTCTTATCTACTGAATGACTAGCTCTTTCCCAATCCCACTGGACTGGTTCACACCTTTATGGCTTTGCACATTCATTTCCTCTCCCTACAATGAACTTCTTTCCTCTGGCAAGTCCTTAAATGACAATTCTGTTAGCACCCAGACACTCTAGGGACAAATAAGTTATCTGTGACTTGCCCTCCTCGAAGTTCAGCACTCCTTTATTTGGGCCACCCTAGCATCTTGCACGTGAGGCTGTTACAGTGATTGTCATACTGGTTCACAGTTGTGCCTTTCCCACTCTAGACTGTGAGCTGTATGATGGTAGGGAATGTGTCTGACCCATCTTTTTACCTTCAGAGTTTTGAACACTGCCTGACCCACAGTAAATACTTGATGCATGTTTGAATAAATCCATGAATGAATAAATGAATTAAGAATCAACAATATGGTAAAGGGATAATAACACATTGTTTTGTTTTATCTGCAAACAACGTTGACAAGTATAAACAGAAATCCATGGGAATCCGAAAGCAGGGAAGGAGCCAGGAGACTCCAGTGGTGACCCTCTTTTGTATGGTCGTTCCAGGGATTTTGATCACTTTTGAGTTCTGTCACTTATGATTTCACTAAGCTTCTCTGAGCTCATTTTATTTCCATATTTCAGGGAACAGGGAGAAAACCTGATGTTAAGGTCATCAGCACTTCATATAACTGTCCTCTGAAATTCTGAACTGTGCACATAATGGCGTTTGGGGAAAAGATCAAGATTCTGATCATATCAGACCATAAGGAAATGCTAAGAATCTATTCAAACTAAAATGTGATTATTAGCAAGATGATCGTTCCCTGAGGAGTTGACCTCTGTTTTAAAAATGGGTAGATTCTGGTAGAGTACAGTATTGGTGTGACCACTAAGAATAGCTTACATGTACTAAGTCCATAGTACAGGGTATGCATTGAGCCAGTTCCTTTGTTCAAACCCCATACCACCGTAGGAGTGAAATATTTCTAAAATTCTCATCAGCCTCATTTTAAGATAAAGAAACTGTGTCAGGACACTTAAGTAAACTTGTCTAACGTGGCATTATAAGTGCTGGTTCTAGCATATGAACTTGGGGAATCTGGCACTAGATCTTGTGCTCGTTCTTAAGTATAGTAAGTGACACTGAAAACCCTTATACTTAGATGATAGATGTTCAGGTTGGTGATGGGTAGAGAGTCCTGGGGAAGGAAACCCCGAAAGAAGACATCAGATACATCTTTTATTTCCAGAATCAAAACCTCATAAAATATCATCTCTTGAGAGATACTTTTTTTCCAGCTACTGAAAGACTGTTCCTTTTTTGGACACCTAATCACCACTGTCAGCAATTTCTGGAGAAAATTAATGTACTGTTTATACTCTTCTACTGAGAACTCAGTAACATTACATTTAGTCCAAATTACAAAAACTAATTGAATCCTTCCCTTTTCACAGCCCAAACCTAAGAATAGATTTTTTTTTTTTTTAGAGATTATTCTGTTTAAAATAAGAGAGTCTAAGCTAAGATGGGGAAAAAGTTCACCATAAAATCAGATCCTATGTGGAGTCCTTGGTTTGAACTCCAACATCAAAAAACAACATGACATATTTGAAAATACGTGTGACTCTAATAGTACATCCAGTTACTATCCTCCACAAGCTTGGGCTTGCACCTTCCCTCTGGCTGGGAACTACATGCAAATTAAGTACTCATGAAAGATCAGTAGTTACTGGATGCCAGCTAGGGAATCCCTTTCCAGGTCCACCCATGAAAATAAGTCAGGCAAGTTCTGCAGATTTTCTGCTACTCTCAGGGGAATATGTAACAACAGAGGGTAAATACACCAATAAAACAAATCCCTGTCCCTTTCTCTCCAAGAAAACTTCCTGCTAGTTCAAAGGGATTTTCCCTTCCTCTGAACTCCTAAAATACCTTTAGTTCATGTCATATACATCTGACAATTATATTCTGTACTGCGACAGCTCTCATATTGCCATATTGTCTTGTTATCTAATCTATCTACTTTATACTCTTTTCCATGCACCAACTTTTAAATTTATTTTTATTTTTTATTTTTTTATAAACATATAATGTATTTTTATCCCCAGGGGTACAGGTCTGTGAATCGCCAGGTTTACACACTTCACAGCACTCACCATAGCACATACCCTCCCCAATGTCCATAACCCCACCCCCCTCTCCCGACCCCTCTCCCCCCAGCAACCCTCAGTTTGTTTTGTGAGATTAAGAGTCACTTATGGTTTGTCTCCCTCCCGATCCCATCTTGTTTCATTTATTCTTCTCCTACCCCCCTAACGCCCCACGTTGCATCTCCACTTCCTCATATCAGGGAGATCATATGATAGTTGTCTTTCTCCGATTGACTTATTTCACTAAGCATGATACCCTCTAGTTCCATCCACGTCATCGCAGATGGCAAGATTTCATTTCTTTTGATGGCTACATAGTATTCCATTGTATATATATATACCACATTTTCTTTATCCATTCATCTGTTGATGGACATCTAGGTTCTTTCCATAGTTTGGCTATTGTGGACATTGCTGCTATAAACATTCGGGCCATGCACCAACTTTTATACACAAACTATATTATAACTCCAGTAAGTCAATAAGAGAAAGACAATTACCATATGGTTTCACTCATATGAGGAATACCAGAGAAGCACAGAGGATCATAGGGAAAGGGAGGGAGAAATGGAATAGGAAGACATCAGAGAGGGAGACAAGCCATAAGAGATACTTAACTATAGGAAAGAAACTGAGGGTTTCTGGAAGGGAGGTAGGTGGGGGTATGGGGTAGCTGGGTCGGGCATTAAGGAGGGCACATGATGTGATGAGCACTGGGTGTTATATGCAACCAATGAATTACTGAACTCTACATCTGAAACTAATGATGTTCTATATGTTGACTAACTGAATTTAAATTAAAAAAAATAAACTTCAGGGGTGCCTGGGTGGCTCTGTGGGTTAAAGCCTCTGCCTTCGGCTCAGGTCTTGATCCCGGGGTCCTAGGATCGAGCCCCACGTCGGGCTCTCTGCTCAGCAGCGAGCCTGTTTCCTCTTCTCTCTCGCCTGCCTCTCTGACTACTTGTGATCTCTGTCTGTCCAATAAGTAAATAAAATCTTTAAAAAAAAAAAAACTCCAATAAGGAAGAAACTGTACTATTTAGACCTTGGCATCCTTCACAGTCTTGCACAAAATAGGTGTACAATAACATTTTCATTAACTAATTGATTCTCCAGTTGTGGTTAATCATAAACAACATTGTGAAGAAAAATATGCCCACTTATGCATCTCTTCATAACTCTTTCATTATATTCTGTCTCCTTCCTTTTTTTTCTCATTTATTTATTCACTCAGTGCAATTGACAAAGAATATTCTATGTTTAAGGCACTGTGACAACACTGGATAAAAATTATTAAGCTAAAAGTTGTGGTCTCTGGACTCATAGAATAGAAGGATAGACAGTAGTCAACAAAAATACATTAATTATAAGATGTAACTACTAATATAGTAAAGTAATATAGGATAATGGCTGTGGGTATATAAAGACTAAGTGTTCTCCAAGGAGGGACATTTAAGTGATATCTGAAATATCAGAATGAATAAGCAAAAGAACAAGATCATGGGACGATCTTCCAGGGGGAAGGAACAGAATGTGCAGAGCATCCAAAAAGAAGGCCAATATGGTTAGAGAACAGTGAGCAAGGAGGAGAGTGCAGAAATTGGAGGAATAGTCAGAACCAGAGCATTAAATTCCTTGGAGGACTTCATAAAAAGTTTGGATTTTGTGCTAAGTACATTTGGAAGCCACTTATGAAATTTTATGCAAAATAATATATAATACATTTTTAAAAGATCTTCTGGTTGCTATGTAGACAGGATAATAGAGAGAGCCTGAATGGAGGCAAAGATTGTGGTAAGCTGCCTGTATGAGGCAACACATTAGCTAGGTCCAGGATGGAGACAGTGAATTAGAAGTAGAAACATCATTTGTGAATGGATTAAACATGAGGATAAGGAAAAATACTATTGTAGCAACTAGATGGACTGTGATGTCATTGGCTGAGTGGAAAAAATAGGAATCAGAGAGTGAGAAAGAGAACAACTTAAGAATTGGATTTAGATAAAACATCAAGATGCCTATGAGAGATCCAAGTGGGAAATGTCAAGTAGACCACTGAATGCACAAGTCTAGGGTTTAGTGGTATCTGGGTTAGAGATTAAAATTTTAGAATTAGAGTTATTGTATATTCATCAGTACTCCTCTCCCTCTTTAATTTTTTTTTTCCCCCTGCTAAGAGAACCATTCTTTCCTACAGGGAACTCATTCCATATGGTCTAGATGGAGCTAAATTTGTCCCTTTTCCCATCTACCACAAAGGTGACACAGATTTATTCTCTTGTTCACACTGATTAATGTAGGATTGAGGAGAAATTCCAACTTTGGCCAACTAGATTCGTTCTTCAAATTTTCCTCCAAGGACTATTATGGAAAATTGTCTTTATCTTTTTCAGTTAATACCTGGAAACATGTGAATATAGAGTAGATGTAAGCTATATCATCTGCCGCGTGGAGAAAGCCTGAAGACATACTTTGAGCCTCTGAATCCCACCATACCCAAAGTCAAATGAATCTCTAGATTTTCCCATCATCTCTCCTCCTTCCCTTCCTCCCTTCCTTCCTTCCTTCCTTCCTCTTTGACTTGTTCATTGGGTTTCTGTTACTTTCTACCCAAACTGTCTCATTTATTATGGGAATTTACAGAGCAATAGAAGAAAAAGAAGCAAAATCAGGATCATGTCTCGGATGATCTGGAGGCCTAGACCAATAGGAATTATATTGTCTCTAATCACTTACAAGCAAATAATTTTTTTTCCTCTTAAGAAATTTATTAAGAAGCTGAATTCACATACAGATGATGAATTGTGGTAAAAGAGGAATTATAGCAAATATTTGTTTGGTAAAACTGCATTTACCGGGCAAACGCACAAATACTCCAGCTTCTACAAGTGTTGATTGGTAACAGCTCACACCAACTCTTCTCCAGAGGCCTGCCCTTGTCTGACTCGAGCACCTTACTTATTGATGTCTGGGAGCTTGTGCTTCACTTTCCCTGGACAGCCCTTGTTGGTATAACAGAAACAGCCCAGCCCTCTCACCTCTGGGTGCAATTACCTCTATGACATAATTTAGTATTAACCTTCTGGATTATTCTGAGCATTGATTTTCAAAGTGATGCTAATGATTCATTGAGGATGTAAAAAATATTAGAACTTCTATTTATATTTATTTTTAAATTAAAAAAAAAGTTTTCAGAGCACTGTCCCCCAGGTGGGGAATCCTACCAGGAGTGCACTAATTACCTAATGTCTCCAAGGGGAAAGTAAGGATCAGTCTGTTAGAATGATATCTAGCTCAGTGACAGTTTTAGAATAAGTTCTCAGTAATTCCTTGCTGTATTGCTTTGAATTAAATAGTCATACTTCACTCATTGATTTTAACATAATGAAAGTAATAATTCCTAGTTTAAAAAAATTGTTATCTTGTTTTAATTACTATATTAGGCATTTTTTAACTCTGCTGGAAACAATGGAGCACATATTAAAAAATAAATCCATTATTCAAACAAAACCATTCTGTGGCAAACTGTACCACACACCTGGCTCTGAGACTTCAGATGGGCCTTGAGGAAGGGAATGACACTAGAAAAAATAACTATCTGTAAAAAACTGTTGCTGAACCTAACATTGGAGAACCAAAATATATAAAACTAATATTAACAGAAATGTAGGGAGAAATAGACAGCAATAAGATAATAGTAGAGAATTTCAATACTCCACTTGAAACAATGAACAGATCATCTTGTCAGAAAATTAATGCAGAAACAGTAAATTTGAAAAATGCTATAAACCAAATGGCCCTAGCGGACATGAATAGAACATTCTACCCAAGAGCAGCAGAATACACATTTTTCTTTCAAGTGTGCATGGAACATTCTCTAAGATAGATCATATGTTAGGCCACAAAGTAAGTCTCAATAAACTTAAGAAGATTGACGTTATATCAGTTATCTTTTCTGACCACAATGGTATAAAACTGGAAATCAAAAACAACAGAAAAGTAAGAAAATACACAAATGTGGAAATAAAAGAGCACATTCCTGAATAACAAATAGGTCAAAGAAGGAATCAAAAGCAAAAAATTCTTTAAAAAAAAAAGGCAAAAAATCTTGAGACAAGTGAATGTGGGTACACAACATACCAAAAACTTGAGCAATGCAGAAAAAACAGTTCCAGCAGGGAAGTTTATAGTGATAAACACCTATATTAAGAAAAAAGAAAGATCAGGCACCTGGGGGGCTCAGTTGGTTAGGCGTCTGCCTTTGGCTCAGGTCATGATCCCAGCCCCACATGAGGCTCCCTGCTCAGTGAGTAGTAAACTTGCTTGTCCCTCTCCCTGCCCCCGTCTCCCGGCTCATGCTCTCTCTCACTAGCTATCTCTGTCTTTAGCTCTCAAATAAATAATCTTTTAATAAAAAAGAAAATCTAAATAAACAACCTAACTTTATACTTCAGGAAACTAGAAAAAAAAAAACCCCGAAAAACTAAGCCCAAAGCTACCAGAAGGAAGGAAATAATAGAGCAGAGCAGAAATAAATGAAATAGGGACTAGAAAAATAATAGAAAAGATCAATGAAACTAGGAGTTGGCTTTTGGAGAAGGTAAACAAAATTGACAAATCTTTAGTTAGACTAAGGAAAAAAAAGAGAAGATGCAAATAAAATCAAGAATGAAAGAGGAAACATTACAACTGATACCACAGAGATAAAAAAGGATGTTAGGAGACTGCTATGAACAATTGTAAGTCAATAAATCAGATAAAATAGAAAAAATGGGTACATTCATAGAAACATGCAATTTATCAAAACTAAGTTATGAATATAGAGGAAAACTGAAGAGACTAAAAACAGAAAGGAAATTTGAATCAAGAATCAATAATCTTGCAACAAAGGGAAGTCCAAAATCAGATGGCTTTACTGGTGAACTCTACGAAACATTTCTTTCAAACTCTTCCAAAAAATTGAAGAGGGAAGAAATACTTCTAAACTCACTTTATGAGGCCAGCATTACCCTGCTACCAGAGCCAGATAAGGAGACTACAAGAAAAGTACAGGCCAATATTCCTGATAGAATGTTGATGCAAAAGTCCTAAAAAATACTAGCAAACCAAATTTAATAGCACATAAAAGGATCACACAACATAATCAAGTGAGATTTATCCCTGGAATGCAGGGATGGGTCAACATAAGTACATTAATAAATGTAATACACTACATTAACAGAATGAAGAATAAAAATCATATGATCATCTTAATGGGGACAGAAGCATTCAACATCCTTTACTGATTAAAAACTCTTAATAAATTAGGCATGTGCCTTAACATAGTAAAGGCCATATACGACAAGTCCACAGCTAGCTAACACACTCAATGGGAAAAAGCTGAATGAAAACTTTTCCTTTAATCAGAAACAAGACAAGGATGTGCATTCTCACCACTTCTATTTAACCCATTGTTAAAAATCTCAGCCAGAGCAATCAGGGAAGAAAAACAAATAAAAGCCATCCAAATCATAAGGGAAGAAATAAAATTCATCTTCCTTTGAGATGGAGGACTTCACTGCAATTATGATGGCCTATGTGCTTGGCATTGCCTACATTCCAAGGGGTACAATAGAGCACATGATGCAGAAACTCTCATGGCAGTTCAGTGGTGCCAGGAAAAAAGAGAACCCGCCAACTCAGAGCTCTGAAGTCCACGGTCTGGTGCCTTTTTCCACATAGCCCCTGCAGTGGCCTGAAAAGCGCAAAGAAGAGGCTAGGGCTTCTCCTACATGGACACCCAGGATGAGGCAGCTAGAGCTGATGAGGAGCTACTGTCAGGGTGCATGTACTCTTGGAGGTGTTCCCTCCTTATTCAGTGGAGAAGACCCAGTGGGTGCTGGCCAAAGTTCAGGGAGACTTGGAAGAAGTTGTGCAAATTCTGGTAAAGGGGAAGGAGGAGGGGTCTCCAGCTTGGAATGGCCCCAACCAGGACCTGCCCAGATGCTTCAGAGGCCCTTGAAAAGATGAACTAAAGTCCTTCATCCTGCAGAAGTACACGATGGTGGATAGGACAGAAGATCAGAAGATTTACCAGCCTGTGGCTCCCACGGAGGTCCTCAAGAAGCTGATCCAATACATCAACAACCAGGTAATGAGCACCAAAGTGGTTTAAAGATGTGCAGAACCCTGAGGCCAAGGAGATGAAGGTCACATACATCAACCTCAAACTAGCCAGGAAGTACCATTTCCACTGGAGGCATTCACCAGAATCTATCAAAGTCTCCTAGGGTCAGATCCTAGAGGAATATAGAAGCCCTATAACCCCACACAGGACCTGCCCTAACTCCTATCCCCCTTCTTTACCCTGCTTTCTATTCCTTGCCCCACAGTGTTAACTTCCTTTTGGAGCTGCCTGTGGAACAGTAAAGGTGGCCCTGAGGGTGGGTGGGGACAGGGGAAGTAAGGAAATTGGCTTCATAAAAGGAAAGTGAAAGAGAAAGAAAAAATTTACAGTTAAATAACATAAGAGAATCTTTCACATTTTTGAGAACATATTACCTTAACAGTCTCTGATGATAAAAAAGTAAAAGGTCAATAAATTGTCATCATAAAAGATATTGGAACTAACCAGAAAACCCCTACTTGCTTATTATGTACAAATCCACATTGCATAAAATTTTAATTGTATTCATTGCCCTTTGAGAAATTTGAAGTAGAATGAGATATAGTAAAGAAAAAGGAAAATAAAATATTCAAGTATTTGGAGGTACTCTTATGGAAGGACATTTAGTTTTGATTCTAAAAACTAGTAGTTAATTTTGAAATGGTAAACTTTGATTATATGCAAAAAGATTTTTGTTCAAGATGGCCAATTGACAATATATGCTCTCTTTTTGTGAAAACCCATTACAATTATATTAAAGGTATGAAAATGGAGGTAAATCTGTAACACTGACAAAAACCAATAAGATTTCTTTAGTAGATGACAGATTTAATTCTTTTCCTGAACTCAACAAGTGAAGTAAAATAACTGATAAAATACGATGGAGGAGGTCACAGGCTGGAAGAGGATTTTTCACCCTCAGCAATATTGACGTTTTGGGCCAGATAAGCCTTTGTTGTAGGGAGCTGTCCTGTGACTTGTAGGGTGTTTTTGCAGCATTCCTGGACTCTAGACACTAGAGGCCAGGACCACTCCTTCCAATGTGACAACCAAAAAATGTTTCCAGGAATTGCCAAATATCTTTTGGGAGAAAAAACTGTGAACCCCTGGACCAGACAATGAGTCACAGAAACACAGCCAAGAAGAAAGTCTATCTGCCCTAAAAACTTTAGGAGAGACTCAACACTTAAAAATACCAAATACAAAAGAGAAGGGGCATGAAAAGAGATTATAAAAGCCAGTAATATTTCTATACACCAATAAAAACCAGTAAGAAAATGTTCTTTAAAAAGATACTGATTAACAATGATAAAAAAGAGCCTCTAATATTACATTTAACCAAAGATGAACAAGGCCTTTAAGGAAAATATTTTAAAGTTTTAGTGAAATACAGTAAATATGTATAAATAAACGAAGATGTCAATTATTTCTCTAGACCTCCAGATTTAAAGCATGCTAAATAAAAATCCCAATATGAAGGCATGCATATATGTATGTGTGTGTATGTGTATTCCTTGATACGGAAGAGAAAAGGGTCAAGAATAACGAAGACATACCTGGAGAAGATGGTGATAAATTCAGGTCAACTAGGTTGAAGGGTGGCCCCCTAAAGAGATACATCTATCTGGGAACATGTGAATGTGATCTTATCTGACAGAGTCTTTGCAGATTCTATGTTAAGGATCTTAAGATAACAACAATGTGGGCTATCCGGGAACCTCCTGAATCTAATGATACTAATCTCATAATCCAATGTCCTTATTGGACTGGAGAAACACAAACATCCTGAGATGGAGAAACTCCATCTCAGGATGGAGACAGAGATTGCAGCTATGTAGCTATGTGCCAGGGAATGCCTAAAGTTACCAGAAGCTGAAAGAGGCATTGGAAGGGTCTTCCCTAGTGCCTTCCAAGGGAGCCAGCACTGTTGATATTTTGCTTTCATATTTCTGGTTTCCATAACTGTTGGAGAATAAATTTCTATTGTTTTCAGCCACTAGTTTATGGTAATTTGGTACAACAACACTAGGAAACTAATACAACAGGTAGCAACACTTATTGTGAAACGATAGAGGATAAAACATTGTAGCATCGACACAGTGGAAAAAAAGCTGATCAACAGAACAGATTAGAGAGCAGGGCAACATCCTGATTCACACACGGAAACTTGACTTGTGGCAGAAATGGCATGGCACATCAGGCAAGAAAAGACTGTTCAACCAGTGGTACTAAGAGAAATGTTTATTCATATAAGGGGAAAAAATGAAATTAAATCCTTAAGTCAAACACATATGCAAATATCAATTCTATGTAGAATAAAGAAGACTTAAATGCAAAAAGGAAAAATGATTTTTTTAAGACAGTGATATCAGGGTCAGAAAGGATTTCTCACACAAACACAAAGAACACTAATAATAAAAGAAAAGAATGATGTATATAACTATACCAAAATTCAGAACACCGTTCATTAAAATATTACAAAGAAAATGAAAAGCCAAGCCACAAAATGGAAAAAGATTCATTTCTCAAAAGGAAGCATTCATTTCCCAAAAACTGTTTCTCTTTTTCCCAAAAAATGTTTCTGAGAATAAATTAAAAGACAAAATTATAAAAGGAAATGGACATATTACAGTGAATGTTCAGTAAAAAGATAAAGAAGAAAAAGAAATAGGCAAAAAATAAAGAGTACCTATCTATAAAGGACAAATGGTTGATAACCACTGATGAACATTATTAATAATAGGGAAAATGTAAATTAAATTCACAATGAGTTACTACTGTACATATATACATACATACATAAATACATACCAACCAGTTTGGCAAAAGTCAATTTTGTAGAAAATTTTGATGAGGAGGTAGAGCAACATGAATTCATTTCCTGCTGGTGTTGGTGCAAATGTCTACAAACCCCCTGGAAAACCATTAATCAGAATCTGCTAAAATTGAGTCTGAGCAAAACCTATGACCCAGCAAATCATCCGCTTGGCTTATGACCTGGGAAGGCTCTTGCACATGGATAGGAGTGCATGCACTAATCTGCAAGGATGTTAATTAGCTGCATTATCATAATTATAAAAGTGAAAATAGCTGAAATATTTGTCCACCTTCGAATGAATTAATAAACAGTAGTATATTCTTTCTAGGACATTCTATACAGAAGTGAAAATAAATGATGTAGCATGCATCCGAATGGGAAAACCTCAAAGAAATAATGTTGAGTGAAATAATGAAGTCACAGAAAGAAATAATATGATTATATTTACATAAATTTCAAATGAGGCAAAATTATATAATATGCTATTTGAGTATGCATACCTTGGTGATAAAACCACAGAATGATTAAATCCAAATTCAAAACAGTTTTTAACTATAAAGAAGAGAGGAAAAAGAACATATAACAGTTTCCTAGGTACTGGTAAGGTTCTATTTCTGAAATTTGGTGGTGGGTTCTTGGATATTCACCTTAAAATGTTTTACACTCTTTCTAAAGTATAGTAATATGCCAACAAAAATGAATGAAAGAAAAAATACCAAATACCAAGACACATCATTACAAAATTTCAGAAAACAAAAAGGAGAGTACAAAAGTTTCTAGAGAAAGAAGAGATTACTTAAAAAGAAACACAACTTCTCGTATAATAAGTAATAAATATAATGAGTAATAAAAGTGAACCAAAGCTTCAGGTGGTCTGAGGGGAAATGATTTTCAATTTAAAGGTTTACATTCAAACTGTCACTTGAGTGGACTGTAGAATAAAAGATTTATTCAACATAAAATAATTAAGAAATGTTCTCTCCCATGCACTTTTTCTTTAGGAAGGTGCTCGAGGACATAACCCACCAATTATCAAGGAAAATATGAGATGCAGGAAGCAATGGCTCACACACACTACAGCAATCCTGTTTGGACCCAGGTTACCTCTCTGAAGGGGACCTAGAAAGCAACCAGTTCAAATTGAAGCTGAAAGCATAAAGTTTTGAGAAAGCAGAATTAAAGAAACAGTAAGACTTTGGACATATCTGAGGATATAGTAAAATAACAGAGGACTTAAAATAAATGAACGAGTTCTATTTAAAATTGCTTTTGGGAACACTCTTGTGCAGCAACATTATTGTAAAAAACACTGTTTTGTTAAAGGACAAGCACTATTTAAATAGCTATGGAAATGAAAATGCTATTCATTGCTTTTCTATATTTAGAATCAACCCATATGAAGATTAAATGAATAAAATGAAGTACTTTCCTACATTGTTAATAAGTCAAAGAAAGGAAAGTACAGTAAGTGGAGGGTTGAAGTGCTAAACTCATCTTTTAATTGAGCTAATAAATAATTATACTAATTCAGTCTTTTTTCTATAGAGCTTTTCCTTCATTGTTCCAGAATAACTCTCCGAAGCTTTAAGGAGTACACTCTAGGCTAATATACTGGGTTTTGCTAGACAAATCTATGGTCTCCACAGACATGGTTTTCATGGGACAAAAATGGAAGATTATTCTATTTGACTTTCTTCTATGATAGGTAAAGATTTAGTTTGCTAATATACTTTGAAAATTACAAATGCCTTGATAAATGCAGTTTTCAAGGGAAACCATGAGAGGCATAAGTAGATTTGAGATTGACATTAAAAATTTTAGATGTGGGCACCTGGGTGGCTCATTCAGCTAATTGTCTTTATCTTGATTTTGACTCAGGTCATGATTTCAGGGTCATGAGATCCAGTCTGCACTGGACTCCATACTGGGCCTGGAGCCTGCTTATGAATCTCTCTCTCTCCCTCTGCCCCTCCCTGCCCCAATCTCTCTTTCTCTTAAAAAAAAAAAAATTATAGATGCATATCTTGTATGTGATGATTTACATGCTTTTTAAAACATAAGTAAGAAAATGATAAGGCAAACATGGAAATCATATATTCTTATGTTTAAAAAGTTGAAGGAAAATGAACCAGGACAGAAAATCAAGAATTAAAAATAGGAAGCACATCTGTTTCAACCAACACTTTTCTTGGTTGCTAATTAGTAGCCTACTCTAATCTACATATGTTTAATGGTATATTACTTTATTCTAAATATTTTACATATATTAAGTTATTTAATCCTTACAACCATATGGCTTAGATATTATCCACATTTTGCACAAGAAGAGTTTGAGGCATGGAGAAACTAAGTTTTTATAGCAACCATACTGAAAGTGAAACAGAAAAACACGTGAACTTTTAAAATTTCTATTAGGCTTACCATTCTCTCAATCTGATGACTCCTTTCTATAAACTCTTTTGAGCTTTTCATTCCATAATTTTCTTTGTATTTTATATTTGTGATTTTAAAAGAGGCAAGGTAATAGAATGACTTATCATCTGAAAGGCAAATATAAATAAAAGATCCATGCTTAAATATAGTCAGTTTCTAGTTTCCCAACCCCAGGAAATAGGTTAACTATAGTGCAGTTTATTTCTTCTTGGTACAAAAGTTATTGTGGACATTTTTTAAACATTTTGTAATTGTATCATTGTATCCAGCTAAAATAGAAAATTCAGGCCTCCAAGTACACTTTAGAATATTTTTTTACAGTGTTTATGCATATCAAAATTTTCATACAATTGGACAAGCAAAATGAAAAATAAATATTGAAAGCAATTGCTGAAAGTCATGTAAAAATGATCAATTTCCTCAAAGAACTGTAACATAGATTTATCCTAGGTAAGCTGTGTTATGAAGATACATTGAACAGGCTATCAGTTTTCTCTATGCTGCTAATAAATATTAGTATTCATTGTTTTCACTTTTTGCCTATTCACTTCTTAATTCTCAGCAGTCTACTCTTGACATACCACTGAAACTTCCGTTGTCAAGGACAACAGTTGTAATATGTAATAGCTACCTTTTTTAGGGTCTTTTTACTTTTCTTTTTTTAAAATCTTAATTGTTTTTCAGCCTTAATCATATTCCCTGAAACCCCATTTTAGGCTTTGTGGACCCAGATTCTAACTTTCTTCCTCCCTGGCCAAACTTTTTCAGTGACCTTGGAGAACTCTTTATTTCTACTGCTATCCTTAGCCACCCACTGTTCAATCCTTGCTCAGGTCATGTAAATAACCCCTTTTGGCTGAGCCTACGAGGGATGTCCTCAACCATCAATTATTTGTTGATGTTAAAAGATCAACTAGGTTGGTGTACCTGGGTGGCTCAGTTGGTTAAGCACCTGCCTTCAGCTCAGGTCATGATCCCAGGGTTCTGGGTTCAGGCTCCCTGCTCAGTGGGGAGTTCACTTGTCCTTCTCCTTCTGCTCACCCTCTCTGTCTCTCTCTCAAATAAATAAAATCTTCAAAAAAAAAAAAAAATCAACTGGGGCACATTCACATTTTCAGGAGTTAATGTGAACAAATAGTAATTCCAGTTGGGCAACACCAAACCAAAAGTGATTAGGACCCCTCCACCAACAGGAGTAAGGGGAGATTGGTAAAGAGAAGATGCAGAAGCAAATCAAAGAAATTATTTGACTGGCTGGCTATAGCTTAAGCAGCTGCCTTATATTGGTTTTGGAAAAAAAATATGAAACTTGGTACATGGTGTGATTTGTCTTTAAAGATTAAGATTTTCACTCTTCTTTCTCATTTTAAAGCTTTATCAGTTTTAAAAATTTTTATTTATTTGAGAGAGAGGGCAAGAGAGGAGAGAGAGAGAGAGAGAGCACTAGTGGGGGTGGGGGCAGAAGGAGAGGGAGAAGCAGAATCCCAGCTGAACAGTGATCTTGATCCTAGAGTCATGACCTAAACTGAAGGCAGATGCTTAACTGACAGAGCCACCCAGGTGTCCCAAAACTGTATCACTTTTCGATGTGTCTATCCATGCAATAATGTTTGTTGCAAGTCTCACTGGCTGGAACTATGTAACACTCAACTCAGTACTGGAGCAAACAATAATTTAACATCAACAAGAGATTAGTAATTAAAATTTTAATATCATGCAAATAGTATTTTTTATACGAGAGAATTTCAAGATATTAAGTCATAGAGCACTTAGCATTAGGCAATAGAAATGTGACCTGGATACTTACCCTGAACAACAAAATGCGTAACAATACCAATTGCAATTCCTATGATTGCTACAATTGCCAAAGTGAAAAGAGCTAGACGTATAGGATCCCAAAACTGCTGTCTTCTTTGATATTCAACTCGTGGGTAATCAGCTTCTGAAAATTCAAGTGGTCTGTGATAATAGAAACAATAAGAAAACAATAAGAAAGTCATTATGATTCCACTTTATGTCCACTTGTTACATTCCTCTAAAAAAATAGTTTATACTGCTAACTAATAATAGGATACTTAGATCTTGAAAAGAACACAAGGATTTAATTTGTATACACTTTCCCAATACCCCAATCACAGTACAAATTTTGGTTAAAGTTCTACTGATACTGACATTCAAGTGAGAATATCTTCCTATGGCATTTTGTCTGACATATTAGCAATTTGATATTTGAATGGTAAAACACAAAGATTAAGTTATTAAAAAGGTAATTTATAAATAACATTTTCATATTTTAATAAGGGAGTTTCTAGCAAAAGAATTATACAATAATCTCATCAATTCTACTTGATTAAAAATTAAAAAAAAACTTTATATGAATATTTTTAATGACCTTAAGAATTTTCTTAATGATTTCTTTTAAAAGTAGCAACATTACTTTTGAAGACCTGATTATGGTTCTTCATATTTTATTAGCACTCGCAATGAAATCAGAAATTGTGAATTGTACTTGATAAGACTCCAGTCCCGAAGAAGACTATTTCCATTTGACTATTACCTATCCCTACTCACGTACTACCTCCCCACTCAAAATATCTTGTTATTAAGATTATCAATCTTTTGATTATTTATTAATCAAAATTTATTAACTTTATTTTCCAAATAACAGAATAACATTCAGTGTTTAATATCATTCAAGTAAGATATTTTATGTTTTTATATTTTTAATCTTATTTAACAATATTTATTGTAAACTTATTCATTAAATGAGATAATAGCATTCTTAGGATGGTACCTACCACACTACAACAATGTTTCAGGAGCAGTTCTAGATGCCTATAGATACAAATATTTTAAGATATACTTTTTGCTTATTGGAAACTCACTCTTTTATAAGAGGATACAGATGTAGAATCAAGTAATTAATATATAGGTGAAATGTGCCAAAATAAAACTTGATGCAGGAATAGAAAGCAATTTACTTTTTGGAGGTCTGTGTCAGGTTGTTTTATCAGGTGACATGATTAAACTTTGAATGTTAAAAGTTCTCCAGGCATAAAGAACAGAAAAAATTACCATGTGCAAAAAAAGGGGGGGTGCTAAGGATGTGAAATGGTATTCATTACTAATATAGTAGTCCCCTTTTATTCCCTTGGAATATGTTCTGAAATCCCCAGTGGATGCCTGGCATTGTGAATAGTGTGAAACCCTGTTTTTTCCTATACATACATATGTATGATAAAGTTTAATTTATAAATAAGGCATAGTAAGAGATTGACAATAATAATAAAATAGAGCAATTATAACAATATACTGTAATAAAAGTTATGTATATATGATCTCTCTCAAAACATCTTACTGCACCATGCTCATTCTTCTTCTTGTGATGATGCGAGATGAAAAAAATGCCTCTGTGATGAAATGAAGTGAGATGAATGATACAAGCACTGTGACTAGCATCAAGCTACTACTACCTTCTGACAAGTCAGAAGGAGGATCATCTGCTTCAGGTAGACCATAGGTAACTGAAACCACAGAAAGTAAAGTCTCTGATAAACAGGGGGTGTGGGGGGTGCTACTGTAATTAGCACTGGGAGTGAAAATATAAAATACTGCTTTTGCCCTTGAGGAATTTGTGGTCTCCAAAGTATGTGCATGATTGCATTCTTTCTCAGCACTACTGTACTAGAAGGAGGATATGCTAAGGCTGGTGGACTGATTGGGTCATGAGGAGTCCCATAAAAGTTTGAAATTGACTCTGTAGAAGACGGGGAGCCAATAAAAGCTGTAATCAGACTGAGAATTTAGGATAATCACAGGATGGGAATTAGAGCAGGAGTGCAGACAGGAAGGCCAGTTTAAAGGTTATTTTGAAGGTGCAGGAGAAAGATGGTGAGGACGATGAGGACCTGAGCCAAGGCCAAAGCAGTGGGGTGGAGAAGAGATCGATTTAGCTCCAATTCTTGACTTTTGTTGGCTGTTTACTTAGTTGTGGGACAAGGAAAGGATTATGGCTCCCTTGTTTTGACGTCTAGATAAGTGATTGTGCCTCCTGGCAAGATGAGAAGGATTAAAGGAAAAGACAGTGATTTCAATTCAGACATCAATGATGTTAATAATGACCAATGTGCTATCCTTACACTTGGGTCTGAGCCAAATGGAAAGTACCCATTTAATGCCTTTTTCTCTTTGACTTATTTTATTTCAGTTGTGTCACCTGTTTGCATAACTCTAATAAAAGCAACTGTTAAAGTTGACACCACACAGCCCAGAACAAATTTTATTTGTATATAAAATTTATTTGTATATAATAAAAAAAATTTATTAGTATCCCCATATACAATACCTCCTTCCTCACCCTAATTGAAGTCTCCATCTACAAAATCTGTGGTATTAAGTATTCTTGATTATTTAGTTTGTGAATATTTTGGTTGTCACTTTTTTTTCTCACTTCCTTTTTTTCCTAAGTTTTGGCGATTTGGTTTTTTTTAATCTGAGCCCTTCAAGATGCAAAAAATGACAGGAATCAAATTCTGTCAAATTTGGGGGGTTATAGACACACAGTAAGTCATGATAACATTGCATCATGGTAAAGAAGATTTTTTATTCCTGACATAAATGTTGCTGTTCTTTGAATACATGAAAGATGAATGAGAGGAACACAGTCCAGATCCTAGATCCGAAAAATTATTTGCATACAAAAGCTAAATAATTCTGAGATGCAACTGTTGGTTCCAGTTCAAGATGGTGACCCAGGAGGATCCTGAACTCATCTCCTCTCACTGACACACAGAACCTATAGCTACATATGGAACAATGGACTCTGAAAAAACCTGAAAACTACTACTCAGAAAGTGAGAAGGAAACCTCATGGAAGTGGGTAGGAGAAGCTGAGATATAATCTCACCATAAACCACAACCCTGGCATGGCGACCCACCACTGGGAGGGAATGCAAAATGTGGAGCTTTTTCTTGAGGAGCAAATGGTTTGAATCCCACACTGAGCATCCCAACTTTTAAAACCTGAGAGAGGAGTCCCCAAAACATCTAGCTTTGAAAACCAGCCAGGCTCACCTTGACAAGACTCATGAGTTTGTAGCAAACAGATAATGGCTCTAAAAGAGCTCCCTGGGGACTTCTCCGCTCCAGAGACCAGCTATTTCATTCTCATGATTTAACTCCGGTATATACAGCAGACTAAGTACATTATCCCAGACCGAAACGATGTACATAAAAAAGTTCAATCTTAGACCTTTCTCTGCAGACAGCCTCACAAATGGTCTGATGAAGAGAACAAACATAACCTCTAATACAGTCCCCCTACAACATGCCACTTGTGTAGAATTAACAATTAAGTCTCAGAGCTACGTCTTCTTTTAAAGGCAGTTTCTTTGATGATAAGCACTGTAGTCATACCTAAATAAATAGGTGAGAAAGCTTGCCTCCTCTCAATAACTAGTTGTACTTAACTCTAAGATTATTGTATAGAAGATGGCTGACTTTTGGACATATGACACTTCTCAGAGAGTTCAGTCTTAAACTTTAAGGAAGTTTATTTAAGCAACTGGAATTGAGTTGCTTTCCCCCAGTTTCTTTTACAGAACTTTTCTTAAAATAGAGACTTTTATAGCAGATAAATTGTGGTTCTAACTAGCATAATTTAAGCAGAAGTATGCAGAAGGAAGTAGTCCCCCTTTATTATATATCTGCACATTAAATGGCATGTGTGTTTTTTATGTTAAATTGTAAAAAATGAAGATAGTCTATTTGTGCCTAAATTATTCTTTTTTTAAAAAAGATTTTATTTATTTATTTGACAGACAGAGATCACAAGTAGGCAGAGAGGCAGGCAGAGAGAGAGGGGAAGCAGGCTCCCTGCTGAGCAGAGAGCCCGATGCGGGGCTCCATCCCAGGACCCTGAGATCATGACCTGAGCCGAAGGCAGAGGCTTAACCCACTGAGCTACCCAGGTGCCCCAGTGCCTACTTTATTCTTATTCCAGAATTCTCAAAGTTAATCCATTTGTATCCTTTTAAAGAGTTAAATTGAAATATATGTAAGCGGGGACACCTGGGTAGCTCAGTTGGTTAAGCATCTGCCTTTGGCTCAGGTCATGATCTCAGGGTCCTAGGATGAGTTCCCAGTTAGGCTCCCCACTCAGGGGGAGCCTGCTTCTCCCTCTCCCTTTGCCTGAAGCTCCCCCTGCTTGTGCTCTCTCTCTCCTTCTCTATCAAAATAAATAAATAAAATATTTGAAAAAAAAAAAAAAGAAACATATGTAAGCATATATGGTTCAGGTGGACTGTACCAGTCACAAGAGGGCACTCACATGGTAAGAGACACCCCCAAGCTAGAGTGAAACTTCCTTAATCACCAAATACAGCTACTGGACATTATTGAGATGGAATAATTAAAAGAGTCAGATGGCAAAAGAATTAATTTTTAAGTTCATAATTGGGATTTATATTCTGCCTGTCATTTTACTTGATATAACTTAAGCCATTAATTTGAGACACTTTGCAGCATGTGTTTTGGCACAGTACGCTGTCTCTTTTTAAAGATTTTATTTATTTATTGGACAGAGAGACAGAGAGAGAGCATGAGAGGGGAGAAGGTCAGAGGGAGAAGCAGACTCCTTGCTGAGCAGGGAGCCCAATGCAGGACTCGATCCCGGGACTCCAGGATCATGACCTGAGCCGAAGGCAGTTGCTTAACCAACTGAGCCACCTAGGCGCCCTACACTGTCTTTTTAAACTTTAATCTGTTTTAGTTAATTCAGTTATGAAATTGGGATTTAAAACAGTTCATTACTGAAATACATTGACATTATTTTTCCCATTTCTAGGCTTCATATTACAGTGGATGTGTGTGTGTGTGTGTGTGTGTGTGTGTGTGTGTGTGTGCGCGCGCGCTTGATTCTCTAAGGTTATATCACTGGAAAGCATTTGTGCTATTATTGAATAATTATTTGTTGGTTTACCATTAGTGTTACCCTTGGTGTTAACATTGATAGACTAATTCTCAGCTTCTCTAATTACTAATTGTAAATGCTTTTCAGGTCACATACATATATATGTAATAGGTATTTAACAATAACTAATAGAAATATTAAATGAAATATCTCTATTATTTATATTATAGTATTTTATTGGTTGATGCAGAAGCAAAGCTTGATCTGTTCCTTGTAAACTCAGTTATTATCTATGTTCTCTGAACTCCACATAGACTAGAAGCTTTTCCAGTACTTTTTATCTCCCGTAGTCTTACTGTGTGACTATTGAGTTCATGGTTAAAGGTCCCAAAGTTACATTGTCACACTACCATAATAATTACAATTAGTTTATTGATGTAAAATATGTCAAGTATTTTTAGACAAAGCTCTGTTAGTACTGAGTTTGGAACATACCCAGACCCACATGATGCATAATCTGGTCAGTAGGATTGTTATATGTCCTTTTGCTATACTTAATTCAATTCTACTTAAGAAACTTTTATTATGTACCTAATATATTCCTAGCAGTGGGGATGTAAGAATTTAAAAACAAATACACTTTGTATTCAGGGAGATTATGGTAGAGTAGAAAGGTATAAAATAATAAAATCAATACAGTGTCATAGGAAAAATAACAGATTTACCAAGTACAGTGATAAGTAAACATGGAGGATTAAATAATATAGGTTGTTTAGGAAAAGGACAAGAAGGCATACAGGAAAGACTTCTTAGAAGATGTGATGACTGGTCAGGGCCCTTGAAGGTCAAGGGCATTTTCCAGCATGTGATAGTGGTTAAATACATCCTACTCCTGTTTACTCCTTGCTTGCAAGTAGAACAACTTATCATTATCATAAAAGCACCTTTTTAAATAGGAATATGACCACAGAATTTATTGGGAAGTCAAAAACAAAACAAAACAAAACAATGAATAGTATTTTTCACCACCATGCAAATAAAAAATTGATAAAACCAACAAAAGAAAACAATTCATGCATTTTGGATAGAAGATAAGTAAGAAGAGTTTAAGAGATTTTGGAAAACCATGTTAATGACTTAAACAGTCTAATTTAGTTCAGCTGATGGTAGTGTGATTCTTTTTGAGAAATCTCTTTTTATGGGAAGACTTGCCAATGCTAGAAAATGTGAATCAAAACCTTGTCAGATTGTGGGTAGTAAAGGAGAGGAACTCTCCTTTGTCTTCATTGTGGTTGTTGCAGCATTTAAAACAATACAGACATCTATGATGGACACATGGGTTGCTTCCATAATTTGGCTATTGTAAGCAATGCTAAAATAAGCATAGGGGTGCATATATCTTTTTGAATTAGAGTTTTTGTTTTTGGGTTTTTTTTTGGTGAATGAATATTCAGTAGTGGAATTACTGGATCATATTGTATTTCTATTTTTAATTTGAGGAATATCCGTACTCTTTTCCACAGTGTCTGCACCAATTTACATTTCTTCCAGTAGTGCACGTGGGTTCCATTTTGACACATCCTTAGCAACACGTGTTATTTCTTGTCTTTTTGATTTTAGCCACTCTGACAGGTATAAGGTGATATCTCATTATCGTTTTGATTTGCACTTGTATGATGATTAGGGATGATGTTGAGCATCTTTCATGTGTCTATTCATACGTCTTTGGAAGAATGTCTATTCAGATCCTCTGCCCATTATTGTTTTTTTTTTTTTTTTTTTTGGTGTTGAGTTGTACAAATTTTTTATCTATTTTATTTTTTAAACTCTTATCAGATATTTCTTTAGTGGACAAGGGAGATATGGTGTGTGTTTATGTGTGTGTGTATGTATAATGGAATATTTTGCAGTCATAAAAAAGAATGAGGTCAAGCCACTTGGGACAACATGGATGAACCTAAAAAATATTATGCTAAATAAAAGCAGTCAGACTGGGAAAGACAAATACCATATGATTTCACTCATATGTGGAATGTGAAAAACAAAACAAGTGGGTAAACAGAGAAATAATAATCAGAATCATACCTATAAATATAGAGAACCAACTGAAGTTTGCCAGAGGGGAGAAGGGTGGGGCAAAATGGGTTAAGGGGAGTGGGAGATATAGGTTTCCAGTTACGGAATGAATAAGTCATGGGAATACACTGAAATTGGGAATATAAACACTGCATTTTAAAAAACACTGCATTGGGAATATAGTCAATGACACCGTTGTAACAGTGTTTCATGGTGACAGATGGTAGCTACACTTGTGGTGAGCACAGCAAGACATATAAAGAAGCTGACTCACTATACTGTATATCTGAAATTACTGTAACATTGTATGTCAGCTATACTTAAGTGAAAAAATATTACAATCAGTCAATCAGTAATACAGTCATTTAAATAGTGATGACACATACTTTCATGATGCTTTAGACTTGTTAAGAATTTTAAAGACTAGGAACACAAATGAAAGGACTCTGACAAGAAATGCCCTTTTGTTCAAAAGGCCCATGAGAGCATATCCTAAAACTGTGATAGTAAATGACTACGGCAGCATAAAGAACTAGCAAAGTGGTGGGAAACTGGGGGAATTTCAAGGACAAGTTAGTCATCAAAATTGGGTTCTCTATCAGCTAGAGATTACTGGTTTGGCAGGTCATGGAGAAGGGCAAAGTTTCAGAGTGTGGGCAGAAATCAGATAGCACCCTGCTCCTTTATTGTAATGTGTAATAAGGCTGTACATTGCAGGGGGGTGGGTATGTTAATTGCATTAAATCCTCTTTACATAATGTAATCGAATACAAAAGCATATAGGACATTCTAGGATATTTGTGATAATTTCATGGGCTTTCCAAAACTCCCTTTAAAAATTTTTTTTAGACCTATGATTTCTAGATCCAGCATAAGATCTATTCCCCTTTATAGCTTATCTTCAAAATCATGGTTGCCATCTTCTAAGCACCCAAAAGCAACCTTTTCCCATGCTATAATATTGGTAAGGTCAGCTCCACCTCTGTGAAAGCAGCTACATGAACAATAATATTTGGTAATTTAATTCTTACAAATATGGGAAACATTTCCATAGTTTTTGTGTGTTCTTCAAAAACACACCAGGCTCTTCAAAATCTTTTATTTTCTGGATGACTAAAAAAATTGCATTAGAATGATCACATCTTCTGCCTGAAAAAGGTTTTATGGTTATTATGATTGCCAAACACACTGTTAATAAGACACCTTTGATTTAATTCATTCAGTCAACATATATTCATTCAGCATCTACTTGTTTCAGGCACTATTTTAGGTAGCAGGGATATAGCAGGACTAAAGATATATTCTCTACCCTCATGTCTCCTGGTTAGGAAGACAGACAGTGAACAACACAAAATCTATATATAAATATGGGGTTGGGGTGTGATTAAGGTGATCAGAGGAGATGTCTCTGCAAAGATGACATCCAAGCAGACACAACAAAGTGAAGAGGGAGTCATGCAAATGTTTGAGGGAAAAGTACTATAAACAAAGGGAACAGTAAGTATAGGTATCCTGAAGCGGGAGCAGATTTGGTATGTTGACAGAAGCATGAAAAGGTCAATGTGACCAGGATGCAGTGAGCAAGCAGAGGAGAGAAGCCGAGGTCAGAGAGAGTCACATAACAGTTCATAACCTAACCAGCCACTATAAAGACCCTTTTACGTCATCCTGAGTGAGAAGGGAAACCATCATAGAGTTTTGATCAGTGGGATGGAAAGATCTTTTTAAAAGCATCACTCTGTAGAGAATAGACAGTGGTAGAGGGAGAAAGTAGCATGAAGAGTAAAAGTAGGGAAGCTTGTTAGGGGACCACTGCAGAAGTTCAGGTGGGAGATGATGGTGGCTTGGACTCGGATGCTAGCAGTTGGGAGATCAAAATATATAATTGGACTCAGAATATATTTTGAAGGCCTTGCTGACAGACGTGCTGATGAATTGGTGCAGAATGTGAAAGAAAGTGTTAAGGCGGATTCCACCATGTTTAGCCTGAGCAGGGGAAAGAAACATTTTGAAGAGGCTGAAAACCCTTTCTCAAATTAATGCTTCATGGAACTCTACTGTATAACACTGATTTAAAACAGAGCTGTTCTGTAACAGAGAGGATATACGGAACTCTACCAGTATGTAATTTCCTCACTGAGACACATTCCCAAGAATCAACTGCTAAATGTCGCACTGACCTATGAACTCTTTAACATAAGCCTGAAGATTCCCTATGATGGAGCCCTCAACAACTGTCACACAGCCCCTAATCATCTCTCTCAGTTCGATTCTCCAGCCTTTACCTGTCATGCACCCAAGGAGCACTTTTTCAAGTGGGACCTCTATAAAGTCTTTTCAACATAGGAAACTCCTGAGCAGGCTTTGACCTGTAAGGAATCAGGTGGTAGACATTGACCTGAGGCATTTATTCCCTTTCTGTCAGAGGGCCTCAGAAGAGATAAATCAAAGCTGGGATTCTAGAGAATAAAGTCTTGATAAAGAGACCTGCTTCCATTGAAACTGGTTGCAGATACAAATGTATTTGAGAGTATGGGGGTAGGGACATGAAGACTCCTTTTTTGACTTTACCCAGGAATATGTAGATTCTCAGAATTCATAGTTAAATATAACTTATTATTAATCCATTTCACTTACTAATGCTAAAGTCCCCTTTATCGTATCACTACTCTAGACCAACCTGTTCTTAAAACCCTTCCTTCTTGGGGTACCGGGGTGGCTCAGACATTAAGTGTCTGCCTTCAGCTCAGGTCATGACCCCAGGATCTTGGGATCCAGCCCCACATCAGGCTCTCTGCTCAGGGGGAAGCCTGCTTCTCCCTTTCCCACTCTCCCTGTTTGTGTTCCCTCTCTCACTGTGTCTCTCTCTGTCAAATGAATAAATAAAATCTTAAAAAACCAAAACCAAAACCCTTTCTTCTTAACTTCTTTGAGGAAGCTCCTCTCACCTTTAAGTAACCTGATGATGGTTTTTAGGAAAGCATTCCTAAATATTACATCTATCATACTAGTTATATTTCCTGAGGATTATATAAAATGGATCTAATCCTTCTGTCACATGTAATTCATTCAACAGGTTCTTACTGAGCACATACTGTATGCCCAGCACCTACTGTATGCCAAGCACCATTATAGGTCTGATTAATAAACCTAATTCCCTGTTATCACATAAATTAAAATTGGGTGAAGACTTCCAGTTTCTTCCACCAGCTGGCCAAACCAAAAGATTAAATGTCCTTACTGCCTAGGGAAGACAGTTAGGGATAAGCTGAGAAAGCATTTCCCAAACATCTTTTAAGAATTAAAAAAAAAAAAAAAAATTAATAGGAACTATATAAGAGGTGAATATAAATGATGAAAGCACAGATCCCTGAGAACTTTATAACTTTATAAATATGCTTTTTTCATTCTGAATTTAAGGCTTTGGCTTTGATTAAAATCAACCAAGTAAGTGATGCCTCTCAAAATTAGAAACAGAGCCAAGAATTTATGTTGAATACGGTTAGTTTGACTCAGTAACATGAAGGAAAGGGGAAGAGTTGGCTAAGGGTTTAAGTAACAAAAGAGAAGTTATTTTGTGGGGATTATATAAACATCCTTTAACAGAGTATGACCAATATTATTCAATCTTTTTTATCACTTTCACATAACTTCCTCATTGGGCATTATCTCTGTGTTCTTAATGTCATTAAATGTTATAAAGAAACCCTCTAAAATTAATTTGAAGTGGATGAAGTGACTCTATCAGATAGTTGATGCCATCAGAATGAGAATTTAAATCTCTGATTATCCTTGGTACTAAAGAAATGTAAATAAACAAGTTTAAGGTAAATGATGCACACTCCTCCATACAGCATACATATTTATGTGCTAATCAGGTGTTCTCACAGTAGCAACCCTGAGGGGAAATTCTTTTTGTGTCTTACACGTCTTAACGTATTTGTATTCAACCTGAAGCACAGATACACATTAGATATTTTGTTTGGGAACAGTTCTCTCTACTTCTTGCCAAAAAGCCTTCATTTCTGGTAATGCCCATGATTAATAATAACTCTTTAATGACATGGGTTAACTGAGGTTAATAACTTTCCTTAAAACATACACATAGTGAGGAACACATGTTATTGGAGAGAAACAGCAACAGAAAACAATATAATATTCATTTTAAATGCAATTTTGAATGCACAAGGAACTTGTGAAACTCAGCAATATCCATAGACTTAGACCGCCTCTCTCTGGTGTTTGGCCATGGATATAGGGCACAGTAGGATTAAATCACCAACAATGGCCTGTCTTTCACTGTGGTCCACACTATGGTCAGTTGAAAAGCATAAAGTTTGCTTTGAGTGATTTGAGTTGAGATAAAATATAGTTCTTAGAAGCACCCTCTGGAGCTTGCTACCTCTAAATTCCCATTTTAATGCTTACTAGCTGTGTGACTTTAGCAAGATACTTAACTGTATCTGTGCTTTAGTTTGTTTTTTTTTTTTTTTTAAATCAGCAAAATGGGTATTATAGTATCTACTTCCTTAAAAAATACTACTTCATAAGTTTCTTGTGAAAATAAAATGAGACTATATATGAAAAGTGCCATGAGTACTATAAATGTTTTTGCAATTATTAAAATGCCATTAACTTGCTGATTTTCATTTTTAAAAAGGACAGCTTTTCCAGGTATAATTCAATCCAAGTGTCTTCCCTGCCTTTCAATATGGTCATTTTCATATGGTCAGTTTTGATTCTCACTTCAGTAGAATGTTTTTCTGCATTCTTACTTGACTTTTTTGCTTTGAAAAATAAAATGATTTTAGTAAATTCTAAGGATGGGAATGGAGAGTAACAACAATTCAATTATTTTTCAAAGACAGTATTAAGTCCTCTCAAAAGAGCCATGGTCATCATGCATTTTGATACCATTTTTTTCTTTCATGCCTTATTTAGGTTGAAGCTCAACAAGTAGAGGTGGTTTCTATATAAATCCTGTACTATACTAGATATTTTACTGTAATATAATTAAACCTCAGCACTGTATTTCTAGAACACAGTTATTTTCCCTTTCTTTACCTTGCTTGCCTAGTCCACATTTTACAGTTGAAACTTACACATCTACTATCACAATTTCTCTCATCTCAGTTAAGTGTTTCTGAGATCATTCCTTCTATCACATTGAATCTCTAATAAACACATTTTCTTTCCAAAAATTTTAGGAATACTCTTAGGACAATTCCGACATTCTTGCCTGCTGTATTGAGAGACAATGAAACCTATTGCTTAATACTTGCAGATAGCAGATAACTTTTTTTTTTTTTTAAAGATTTTACTTATTTATTTGACAGAGAGAGAAAGTGAGAGAGGGAACACAAGCAGGGGGAGTGGGAGAGGGAGAAGCAGGCTCCCCATTAAGCAGGCAGCCCGATGTGGGGCTCGATCCCAGGACCCTGGAATTGTGACCTGAGCCGAAGGCAGACACTTAACCAACTGAGCCACCCAGGTGCCCAGCAGATAACTTTTTAATAATCTTTTGTCAAAGAGGTTGCTGCCTGGGTTCTCCTCTAGGATTCTTGAGGTCTCCTGTCTCACATTTAGGGAAGCAGATTTGTGTGTTTCTTACTTTGCAACATCTCCCCTCTGTCAATCATGGTGTTGGGCAGTTGACACATTTTATCTAAAATTTGTCCAATAATTTACCATGTAGCTATTAATAGTTTCCTTAATGATGACTTAACTAATACTTAGATTAATTTAGACAAGATAATTTTGGCAAAAATGGGGAAAAGATTTCGAATTCAGGACTATGATTCCAACTCTCCAATTGTTTCTGTAATCTACACATCTACCTTTGTTAATTAAACCCATAAATAATTAAGCTCGGAGATTTGGTTTAAGTCTGCCTCACTATGTTCTTACTGAACAATCAGAATGGAGTTGAAGCTATCCTCTTTGATTTCACTTTTGCACTCTGGCAATTTATCCAACACTCTTGAACAGAAATATTTGAAAAGTGCTTTTCTGATGGTGTTTCTTCTGCTTATATGTCTTCTCCAGCTGCATACTCTCTACTGAATTGAGAATAAAAGGATAGAAAATGATTATGTGTATAGTTACATTTTCAAATATTTCATAATTCAAGCTGTCATATGTCCTCATTATTCTGGCTTTGTAATAGTTCACCCCGAATCACTAAAAAGTTTTAAGTCTGCATCTTTGCATTGAAAGTGGTTTTTGTTTGTTTGTTTGTTTGTTTTTTGCTGGCAGAAAAATAGACACATAGATCAACGGACCAGAATAGGAACCCAGGAATGGACCCACAACTGTTATACTCTACTAATCTTCAACAAAGCAGGAAAGAATATCTAATGGACAGTCTGAAGACTGAAGACTGACAGACTGAAGACCATCTCTTCAAAAAATGGTATTGGGAAAACTGGACAGCAACATGCAGAAGAATGCAAGTGGACCACTTTCTTACATCATACACAAGAATAAATTTAAAATGGATGAAAGACCTAAATGTGAGACAGGACACCTCAAAATCATGGAGGAGAACACAGGCAGCAACCTCTTTGATATCGGCAATAGCGACTTCTTACTGGACATGTATCTGGAGGTGAGGGAAACAAAAGCAAACATGAGATAGAGGAGTCTAAGATGGCAGAGGAGTATGAGACTTTGGTTTCTTCTGGTCCCAGGAACTCAGCTAGATAGCTCTCAAATCATTCTGAAGACCTGTGAACTCAACCAGAGATCTAAGAACAGCTGCAACACTACAAATAGAAAAGCAACCACTTTTTGCAAGGTAGGAGGTGTGGAGAAGTGAATCTTAGGTGATATATGGGAAGTTAAACTGCCGGGGAAGAGAGTTTCCATAAGCCAGCTGTTGGAAAGTGATTAAGAGCAGAGTGCAAAATCAGAACTTTTAGAAGTCTGCCCTGGTGAGCAATGTCCCTGCCTGAAAGGTACTCAACTGGCAAAGCAGGGCAGATCCCTAGGTGGGACAGTGTGGTCTCAGGATCCCCAGGCTCACAGAGAGAAGCGGGGTGGTGGCTGAGTGAGGCAGAGTTCCCAGGCATTGAAGCATGAAAGCCACTGGAATCAGCAAGCCCAGGAGTGAGTGGATTCTCAGCTCAGGGTTGCCATAAACCATGAACAACAATATGGTCAGGCAACTGCTCTCTGACCAGGGGCCCAGCAAACAGCAGAACCACAGTGGGACTACCCTTCCTACCCTAGGAGGAGAGGTGTGAGTGCATGCTGCAGGGCTTTGTAGGGTTTAGAGAGTCAAAACAAGGTAATATGGCTGTGATAGAAACACTTGGTCACAGACTGCGTGAGCATGGAATGAGGATGGAGACCAGGGAGACAGGAGTGACTGACTGCTTTTCCCAGAGGGTGCACTAAGGAGTGGGACCTTGAGGTTTTGGCTCTAGCACTGGTGATTGGGAGGCTGTCATTTTCATTCTCATTCTCTAAAGCATCATGGAAAGCCTGCAGGGAACAAAAGCTACATAGAACAATCCAGAGTATATTACTTAGCCTGGTCCCCTGGCAAAGGAGATGCAATTCCACCTGGGCAAAGACACTTGAGAATCAGCACAACAGGCCCCTTCCCCAGAAGATCAGCAAGAACATCCAACCAAGACCAAGTTTACTGATCAATGAGAACTGCAAAACTTCAGTGCTAGGGGAATACAGTACATAGAATTTATGTTTTTTTACCCCATGATTGTTTTACTCTTTCAATTTTAATTTTTTCTTTCCTTTGTCAAACAATTTCCTATTTTATCAACTCTTTCCTTAAGTCTTTTTTAATTTTCATTTTTACGTTACATTCTATCCTTTCATTGTATTTAATTTTATTTTTGTATATATATATATGTTTTTCTTTATAGTTTTGGGATGCAGTTTCTTCTAACAGACCAAAAATAACCAGGATATAGTATATTGCTCTGTTCTGTTCACCTGTCTTTTTCTTTCTTTTGTCATTTTTTCTTTTTTTTTGTCTTTTAATTTTCATTTTTACAGTCACATTCTATTGTTTCATTATATTTAACTTTATTTTTGTTTATATGTGTTTTTCTTTCTTTACAATTTTGGGATCTAGTTTTCTAACAAACAGACCAAAATACATACAGGATCCAGTTTACTGCTCTGTTCTTTTCACCTGTTTGATTATGTTCTCTTTATTTCTTTTCTTTTTTTCAGGTTTGGGTCTCTTCTGATTTGTTTAGTGTATATTTCTCTGGGGTCATTGTTGCCAACCTCATTCATGTATTCTTTTCTGGACAGGATGACAGGACTGAAAAACTCACCTCAAAAAAGTGAACAAGAGGCAATACTGACTGCCAGAGAATTAATCAATATGGATATAGTAAGATGTCAGAACTAGAATACAGAATAATGATTATAAACATACTAGCTGGGCTTGCTTTATTTCTGGAGAAATAAAAGAATGAAAATCTAATCAAATCAGAATGAAAAAAGCAATTAATAGGATACCAAAAAATGGAAACTAACTTTTGGGATAAATGAAGCAGAAGAGAAAATTAGAGATATAGAAGACAAAATGATGGAGAATAAGGCTGAGAAAAAAGAGAGATAAATAACTATAGGATCATGAGGGGAGAATTTGAGGGCTAAGGGATACCATAAAGTGAAACAATGTTAGAGTAATTGGGATCCCAGAAGAAGAGGAAAGAGAGAGGACGGGGACAGATGGTATACTGGTGCAAATTATAGCAAGAACTTCCCTAATCTGGGGAAGAAAACAGGCATTCAAGTCCTTCCCTAATCTGAGGAAGGAAACAGGCACAGAGACCTCCCTCAAAATCATGTAAATAGAGGCACCTGGGTGGCTCAGTGGGTTAGGCCCCTGCCTCCAGCCCAGGTCATGATCTCAGGGTCCTGGGATCAAGCCCCCCATCATGCTCTCTGCTCAGCAGGGAGCCTGCTTCCCCCCTCTCTCTGCCTGCCTCTCTGACTACTTGTGATCTCTCTCTCTCTGTGTCAAATAAATAAATAAATAAAATCTTCAAAAAAAAATCAATGTAAATAGATCAACACCTCAACATATAAAAATGAAACTTATAAATCTCAGAGACAAAGAGAAAATCCTGAAAGCAACTCAGAACAAGAGGTCCATAATGAGGTTAGAAATATTAGGCTCGCATCAGACCTATCCAGAGTCCTGGCAAGCCAAAAATGACCAGCATGATACATTCAGCATACTAAATGTCAAAAATATGGAGCCAAGAATACTTATCCAGCAAAGGTTTCATTCAAAATAGAAGGAGAGATAAAAAGCTTCCAGGACAAACAGAAACTAAAAGAATTTGTGATCCCTAAATCAGACCTGCAAATAATATTAAAGGGTATCCCTTAAATGAAGAGAGAGTCCAAAAGTAACATAGACCTGAAAGGAACAAAGACAATCTACAGAAATAGTGACATTATTGGTAATACAATAGCACTAACTTCATATCCTTCAATAGTTCCTATGAATGTAAATGTGCTTACTGCCCCAATCAAAAGACACAGGGTATCAGATTGGATAAAAAAGCAGGACCCATAAATATGATGTCTGCAAAAGACACATTTTAGACCCAAAGACACCTCCAGATTTACAATGAGGGGGTGGAAAATCATTTATTATGTTAATGGACATTAAAAGAAAGCTGGGGTGACAATCCTTGTATCGGACAAATTAGATTTTAAACCAAAGACTATAATAAGAGATGAAGGAGAACCTATATCATAATTAAAGTGTCTATCCAATAAGAAGATCTAACAATTATAAATGTCTGTGCCCCTAACATGGGAGTAGCCAATTCTTTTTTTTTTTTTTTTTAGGAGTAGCCAATTCTATAAACCCATTAATAACAAAATTAAAGGAACACATTGGTAATAATACAATAATAGTAGGAGACACTCACTGCAATGGGCAGATCATCTAAGCAGAAGATCAACAAGGAAATGAGGACTTTGAGTGATTCACTGGACTAAATTGGACTGGAACAGAATACACATTATTCCCAAGTGCACACTGAACATTCTCCAGAATAGATTACATACTGGGTTACAAATCAGGTCTCAACTGGTACCAAAAGACTGGGATCATTCCCTGCATATTTTCAGACCACAATGCTTTGAAACTGGAACTCAGTCACAAGAGGAATGTTGGAAAGAACTCAAATACATGGAGGCTAAAGAGCATCCTACTAAAGAATGAAGGGGTCAACCCGGAAATTAAAGAATAATTTAAAAATTCATGGAAACAAATGAAAATGAAAACAAACTGTTCAAAACCTGTGAGATACAGCAAAGGTAGTCCTAAAAAAGAAGTATATAGCAATACAAGCCTTTCTTAAGAAAGATCTCAAATACACAAGCTAACCTTACACCTAAAGGAGCTGGATAAAGGACAGAAAATAAAGTCTTAACCCAGCAGGAGAAGAGCAGTAATAAAGATCAGAGCAGACATCCATGAAATAGAAACCAAAAGAACAAAACAGATCACTGAAACTAAGAACTGTTTCTTTGAAAGAATTAATAAGATCAATAACCCCCTGGACAGATTTATCATAAAGAAAAGAGAAAGGACCCAAATAAATAAAATCATGAATGAAAGAGGAGAGATTGCAACCAATATCAAGGAAATACAACTAATTATAAGAACAAATTATGAGCAATTATATGCCAACAAATAGGGCGATAAGGAAGAAATGGATATATTAAACTACCAAAACTGAAACAGGAAGAAATAGAAAACCTGAATAGACCCATAACCAGCAAAGAAATTGAAGCAGAAATCAAAATCTCCAAACAAACAAGGAGTCCAGGGATGGATGGCTTCCCAGGGGAATTCTACCAAACATTTAAAGAAGAAGTTTCTTCTTTCTACCTATTCTTCTGAAGCTGTGTCAAAAAATAGAAATGAAAGGAAAACTTTCCAAATCTTTTTATGAGGCCAGTTTTACCTTGATCCCCAAACCAGACAATACCCCACCAAAAAGGAGAATTACAGACAAATGTCCCTGATGAACTTGGTTGCAAAAATTCTCATCAAGATACTAACCAATAGGATCCTACAGTACATTAAAAGAATTATTCACCATGACTGAATGGGATTTATTCTTGGGCTGCAAAGATGGTTCAACATCCTCAAATCAAACAATGTGATACAGTACATTAACAAAAGAAAGGACAATATTATCCTCTCAACAGATGCTGAAAAAACATTTGAAAAATATCATTTTTTGATTAAAACCCTTCACTGTGTAGGGATAGAGGGAATACACCTCAATATCATAAAAGCCATATATAGAAGCATATCATGAAAAGCTCAAAGCGAATATCATTCTCAATGAGGAAAAACTTCGAGCTTTTCCCCTAAGGTCAGGAACATGGCAGGGATGACAACTCTTCCCACTGTTGTTCAACATAGAACTAGAAGTCCTAGCCTCAGCAATCAGCCAACAAAAAGAAAGAAAATTCATTCAAATTTGCAAAGAAGAAGTCAAACTCTCACTCTTTGCAGATGACGTGATTCTCTATGTGAAAAACCCAAAAAGCTCCTCCCCCAGATTGCTAGAACACATAGGAGAATTCAGCAATGTGGCAGGATATACAATCAATATACAGAAAGCAGTTGTATTTCTATACACTAACAATGAGACAGAAGAAAGAGAAATTAAGGAGTCAATCCCATTTACAATTGCACTAAAATCCATAAGATACCTAGGAATAAAGCTAACCAAATAGGCAAAGAATCTGTACTCAGAAAACTATAACACACTCATGAAAGAAATTGAATATGTTCCATGCTCATGGACTGGAAGAACAAATATTGTTAAAGTGTCTATACTACCTAGAGCAATCTACACATTCAATGCAATCCTTATCAAATGTGTGGATTAAACTGGAGGGTATTATGTTGAGTAAAATAAGTCAATCTGAGAAAGACAACTATCATATGGTTTCATCCTATGTGGAATGTTAGAAACAGTGCAGAGGATCATAGGGAAAGGGGAGGGAAATGGAATGGAAATTGGAGAGGGAGACAAACTATGAGAGACTCTTAACTATAGGAAACAAACTGAGGGGAGGTGGTGGGGGGATTGGGCAGTTGGATGATATGCGTTAAAGAGGATAAGTGATGTGATGAGCACTCAGCGTTACATGCAACCGATGAATTATTGAACTCTACATCTGAAACTAGTGATGTACTATGTGTTGGCTTAATGAATTTAAATAAAAATAATAAAAAAATAAAAAATAAAAAAAAAACTTTGAAAATAGAGCTACACTACAACCCAGCAATTGCACTACTGGGTATCTATTTCAAAGATACAAATGTAGTGATCCAAATAGGCACCTCACCCTAATGTTTATAGTAGCAATGTCCACAATGGCCAGACTATGGAAAGACGTCAGATGTCCATTGACAGATGAACGGATAAAGAAGATGTTGTATATATACAATGGAATATTGCTCAGCCATCAAAAAAACAAATCTTGCCATTTGCAATGACATGATGGAACTAGAGGATATTATGCTAAGCAAAATAAGTCAGTCAGAGAAAGACAATTATCATATGTTCTCACTCATATGTGGAATTTAAGAAACAAAACAGAAGATCAGAGGGGAAGGAAGGGAAAAATAAAACAAGACAAAACCAGAGAGGGAGACTCTTATCATAGGGAAAAAACTGAGGATTTTCAGAGGGGAGGGGAGGGGACATGGCGGGTGGGGAGAAGTGATAACTATGTGAGGAACATTAAGGAGGGCACAAGATGTAATGAGCACTGGGTATTATATAAGATTGGTGAATCACTGAACTCTACCTCTGAAACTAATTATAGATTATATGTTAATTATTGAATTTAAATTAGAAATATACTAAAAATAAATAAAATAAATGCATGTAGAAAGATTAAAAAAAAGCAAACATGAACTATTGGGACTTCATCAAGATAAAAAGCTTCTGATAATGAAGGAAACAATCAACAAAACTAAAAGGCAACCTATGGAATGGGAGAAGATATTTGCAAACAACATATCTGATAAAGGGTTAGTATCCAACGTCTATAAAGAACTTACTAAACACAACACCAGAAAAACAAATCATCCAATCATGAAATAGGCAGAAGATACGAATAGAGATTTTTCCAAAGAAGGTATACAAATGGTAAGAGACAGACACATTAAAATACGCTCAAAATCATTTATCATCAGGAAAAGTGCAAATCAAAACCACCTCACACCTGTCAGAATGGCTAAAATTAACAACTTAGCAAACAACAGATGTTGGTGAGAATTTGGAAAGGGAAACCCTCTTACACTGTTGGTGGGAATGCAAAGTAGTGCAGCCACCCTGGAAAACAGTATGGAGATGCCTCAAAAATTTAAAAATACAATTACCCTACAATCTAGCAATTGCACTACTTACCCAAAGGATGGAAAACACTGATTTGAAGGGGCATATTCACCTGGATGTTTACAGCAACATTATCAACAGTAGCTAAATTATAGAAAGAGCCCAAATATCCATTGACTGATGGATGGATAAAGAAGAAATGGTATATATATACAATGCAATATTACTCAGCCACAAAAAAGAATGATACCTTGCCATTTGCAGTGATGTGGATGGAGCTAGAGTGTCATGCTAGGTGAAATAAGTAAGTCAGAGAAACAAATAACTATTATGATTTCACTCATATGTGGAATTTAAGAAACAGAACAGATGAATATAGTGAAAGGAAGAAAAAAAAGGAAGGCAAACCATAAGGGACTATTAACAGTAGAGAACAATTGAGAATTGCTGGAGGGGAGGTGGATGGGGGATGGGTTAATGGGTGATGGATATTAAGGAGGCCACTTGGTAGGATGAGCACTGGGTGTTTTATGTGGGTGATGAATCACTGAATTCTACTCCTAAAACTGATAATATAGTATATGTTAAATAACTAAAATAAAAAAAAATTGAAACAAATTAAAAAAGAAAAGCTCTTTTGCTTGAAATATCCCTTCCCCAGACATCTATTTGTCTCATGACATGATTTCATTCGGGTGACCATTTGAAAATCATTGCAGAGAGGATTTCTGATTAATTTAAAATAGCCCATTTCAGTTTCTATCCCTTTGTGCTTCTTTGTTGTTTTTGTTGTACTTATCATTATTCAAATTATGATGTATATTTACTTATTTTTGTCTCTTCCATTAAAATATATTAACTTAATTCCAGATAGATGGTAGCTATCAAGTAACCATCTGATGAATAAATGAACTTAACATTTAACTTAACATTTGCTTTCCTAAAAACAATTGCTGCTGTTTCAGTATTTTATTAATCAAACCTCTATCAAGTTGAGTTACAAGTTTATATCAAAGGTGTATTCAGTTGTTTTCATTATTTTTCAGATATACATACAGCTAAACAAGAGATACAGCTGTGTAGTATAAATATAATGTAAATATCTCAAGGGAACAAGTCGTGTCTCATATTGATTTAATGTAACATTTAATTTTTTTCTTGTTCACTGCAGTGAATCAGCATCTAAGGGAAATAAATGCTCTTCTAAATTCACCCAAACAGAGAGACTCTGACTCAAAAATTTCTTTATTTTTAAATATTTATTATTATTATTATTATTTTAATTTTAAAATTTTTTAAGAGAAAAAGAGAGTGGTGGGGGAGAAACAGGGGAAGAGGGAAAGAGAGAATCTTAAGCAGGCTCCATACCCAGTGCAGAGCCCGATGCAGGACCCAGTCTCATGACCTGAGGTGAAATCATGTCAGTTGCTTACCCAACTGAGCCACCCAGGAGCTCCTTTAAAAATTTAACTGGAAGCAGTTGGTGAAGTACCTGCATCACAACCTTTAGTTGGTATTAGAATGATCCCAAGGAGAGAGGGTCACGACACATGGAACACTTTTCTTCACAGAGAAATTTCCCATCAGAGCTTTGTCACCATTAATTTGTATTTAAATATTTAAAAATCTAGTGTAAAGGTTAGAAAGGATTAGTAATAAAACTCTTCCATCAAGAAGCATTTTAGTAAAATTTTTGTTATAAATTAATAGTTTTCGTTTTACTTGATAGAACCACAGATGGAAATAGGTTAGTCACAGTAATATTAATATTGAAAACTCATCCTATTAAAACCTGTTCAGTAGGTTTGTAATAACAAAGTGATATCATTTCAGTCTCTCTTAGATACACCTCCATTTCATTATTAAAAACAGAGTCATAGCAGTGTAATGACCAAATGTTCTGGTAGCCTCTGATATTTGAAAGAAATTTATTTCCATGAAAATTAAATATTTAACAAGCACACACATTTGCATATTGACCAATAATCTAGTAAACAAGTTTTTTAATGCTAACAATGTTCCATTAGTATTCATTCACCACTCTTTCTTACTGAACAAATAGAAACCTACTATGTGGTATAAGCCTAAGGATATGTCAGTAAGTGAAATAGTGTCACCCTCATGAAGCTTACAATGAATGTTCTAACACAGTCAGAAAAATAAATGAGTAAAAACTATATAGCATATCAGATGGTAATAATTCCTATGGGAGAAAAATATAGCAACTTTTGTGTAATAGTGAATTAGCTTGCAGGAGTAAAACATTTAATAGAGTGGTTAAGGAAACTCTCACTGTGAAGCTGGCCTTTGAGCAAGACCATATTAAAGTGAAGAAATAAGACATGCATATGGTAGGGAAAGGTTCTCTTAGGCAGAGGCAACATCTTGTGCAAAGACTCTAAATCAGGAATGTGCCTGGTGCGCTTAAGAAGTAGCAAGTGGTAGACATAAAAAAATGTTATTATTTTTAATTGCTTCAAAAGATGATTGTATTAAGCAAAATTAGTAACAACATATTATGAGCTTTATACACTGTGGGATTTAGAATATGAGAAAAAATAAAATGTTTTCCAGAAATAGCCCAAGGGATGGGAGAAAAACTGGAACAATACAGCATAAACTTCTTATATCAGGTGAAGTGGTATAATATTATTTGAAAATAAATTGTAATAATATAAAGATATATATTGTAAATCATAAAGAGATACTTAAAACTTTTAAGAAAGAGTTATAACTAATAGTAGAGATAAAGTATATAATAGAGATAAAGTGGAAAAAATATATAATTGACTAATCCAAAAGAAGGCAGAAAAGAGTAAAAGGTGAAAAAGAACAGATGAAACAAATACAAAGCAATTAGCAAAATGGTTAGATTTAAATACATTGTGATGAGCACTGGAGGTTGTATATAAATGATGAATCACTAAAGTCTACTCCTGAAGCTAGTATTACACCATATGTTAATTAACTTGAATTTAAATAAAAACTTAAAACAAAATACCTAGATACATACATACAACCATATCAGTAATGACACTAAATGTAAATTATTTTTAAAACTCCAATTAAAAGGCAAAAATTACTAGATTGGTTATAGAAGTAAGACCCAACTAAATTCTGTCTATAAAATAACCTACTATACTTATAAAGGTATAAGTTAAAAGTAAAAGGATAGAAAAGTTATATATTCTACAAAACCAATCAAAAGAAAGCTAGAGTGACTCTATTAATATTTGACAAAATTGGACCACAAAAAAAGGGAATTATGGAGAACTAAAGATGATGCATAATAATAAAGGAGGTCATTTTACCAACATAAGAATGATAGAACAATCCTAAATGTGTGTGTAACGAATAACGGAGCTTCAAAGTACCTGAAGCAGATACCATTATAAGTCAGAGCAGAAATCAACAAATCCACATTGATAGTTTGAAATATCAACACTCTTTAGTAACTGATAGAATTGATAGACTGAAGAAAGGAAACAAAATATCTTAGGGACATTATCAACCATCATGCCCCAGTTGACATTTTTAGAATGCTCCACCTAACAACAGCATAATATATATTGTTTTCCACTGCCTACGGAATATTTACCAAGAAAAAACACAATCTGGTTCATACCCCAACAAATTAAAAATAAATTAAATCTTAACAGGAGAATCAACCTACAAATTGATAACAGAGAGATATTTGGAAATCCCCCAAGTATTGGAAAATTAAATAACAACTTTCTAAGTGACTGGCTTATGGGTTAAAAAGAAGTTACAATTAGAAATATTTTGAAGGAAAAATTATCTACTGTATAAAAATGTGTGGGACGCACCTAAGACAATGTTTAAGAGAAAATTTTATAGCTTTTTTATTTATTCATTTTTTTAAAGATTGTATTTATTTGTTTGTCAGAGAGAGAGAGAGCGCACACAAGCAAGGGGAGTGGCAGGCAGAATCTTACCTCTACCTTAAGACACTAGAAAAAAAGTAGCGTAAAGTAAACCAAGACAAAGTAGAAGAAAGGAATAATAAAGATAAGAGCAAAAGCTAATGAAACTGAAAATAGAAAAACAGAGAATCAATAATCACCAAAAACTTAAAATGACCCAAACATCCATCAACTACTAAATGGATAAATTGTAGTATAACCATGTAATGTACTCCTCCTCAGCCATAAAAGCCAACATGTTATACATGCAACAAGAAGGATAAATCTCTTAATGGTTTTATGATACATACAAAAAACTAAGAAAGAAATTAGACACAAAAGACTATATACTGTTTGACTCCATCTATATGACCTCTGAAAAAGGTAACATTTTAGGAACAAAAATCAGACCAGTGATCCCTAGAAACTGGAGCAGGAATAGAAGATTCACTATCAATGGCACAGGTAACTTTTTAAGGTAATGGATAAAGTCTATATCTTGATTATATACATTTGTCAAAACTCACAGAACTGTACCACTAAAAGAATAAATTTACTATAAAGGAAAATTAGGAAGAAAATTCTCATGAATATAAAAGGCAAATCAATCCTCTGGAACATCATGCATAATTATAGTGACTGCACTCAAGGAAAGTGCTAACGGACACAGAGTAGGTCCAAAGAAAGGAAACTAAAATGATCAAGGGGCCCCTAGAATTGCCATATGAGCTTAGAGTAGAAATACTAGACTCAAATCTGAAAAGAGTATAATGCTGAGTAGTGTCATTATCAAAAACTTGTTTAACGAATCCCAAAAAAGAAAGTGTTAAAAAGAGGATCATCCTTTAAAAATAAAATCATGTGAAATAGAAATTAGGACTTCTGAAAATAACACATTTATGAAACTCCTTCTAAGAGGTTGTGCTGATGGGAAACATGGTGGAGAAAAAGAGAACTTGTGCATGCTTATAAGTATTGAGACCACAGGGGTGCTTGAGTGGTGCAGTGGGTTAAATGGCTAACTCTTAGTTTTGACTCAGTTGTGATCTCAGGTTTCTGAGATCAAGCCCTGCTTCAGGCTCCATGTTCAGCATGGAGTCTCCTTCAGATTCTCTCTCTCTCCCTCTGCCCCTCCTACCTGAGCTCTCTCTCTCTCTCTAAAATGAATAAATATTTAAAGAATATATATTGAAACTATATATGGCATCTAGAAAATATTGTAGGGTATTTAATTTCTAGCGTCGATAACAGGAAAGCAATGCAGATTATTACATGAAACACCATGTCCTGAGGTTGTCACTGGCAACACATTATTAAGCTGGATGGGCCCTTATAAATGAAGTTCATGACCTTAACGACATTCAACAAAAATGATTTATTTAGATGTAAGGAAAGAACTCCTTTTCTTCTGTAACAAATATCTTGGTGGGTTCCATGCATTTGTGGCAAGTATTCTTGGAAAATCCTGTGTATATTTTGCTTGCTATTTTTTCATGTTAAGACTCTCTTAGTAAGTCTTAGTCCTTACTTAGGAAGATTACCCTCCTTCATAGTAAGATTATTTCTAGGTGAAAGTTTCAGCAAGGTTTAGGCCATTCCATCTCCATATGTTAAATTATAACAAGGTGGGGGGAGAAAAATCATAAAAAATACACTTCATTTAAACCTTACTCTATGGCATAAGAACTTTTTCGTGTTCATTACTTTGAAATGTCTGTTCTAGAGAGTAGAGGAAACCTATCACTTTCCCAAATGGAGAACGGAAGTTTGTAATTAGGAAACTTCATTTGTTAATTATCTGGAGTATCAGAAGGTATCCCTTAAAGATCCCCTGCAGTTACTCTCAAGGGAAAAATGTTCACATCATGTTCACAGACTGAATAGTCCAATCTCTTTTCGTATTCTTCAGTTAACATGGCAGTAGGTAAAGGTGCCTTCTCGAAATTTTAAACAAATATTTGTCATAATGAAAAGAGAAATTTCTCACCAAAAAAGAAATCTGAGTACCTAATACAGGTAATATTCAATGATTATTTAATGTTATCCTGAATAGAAAGTTGGGTGTCTTTACTGAAAAGCCTTTCTGGTTCATGTTTGCTTTTTTTTTTTTTTAATATAATTTTTTCTTTTTTTATTAACATATAATGTATTATTACCCCGGGGTACAGGTCTGTGAATCACCAGATTTACACACTTCACAGCACTCACCATAGCACATACCTTCCCCAATGTCGATAATCCCACCTCCCTCTCCCTCTCCCCCTCCCGCCAGCAACCCTCATGTTTGCTTCTTAGAGTTCTCAATCTTCAACTCACTGGACTATAAAAAGAGCTACTAATTATCACTTATCTGTGGGCAAAATTTTCTTAAAACACATCCCTACATTTATTTCACCCCCACATAATTAGTGTTAGCTAATCTTGGTCATTCCATACCCCTGGCCAATGGCTGTTCAAGAGTAGACAGGCCAATTCACTTTTTGGCCAATGATATGGGGTGGGGGGAGTTGGTTGGGGGATTGCTAGGAAAGATTTCCTTTCCTTTAAAATGAGCTAAACTCAGGGGCACCTGGGTGGCTCAGTCCATTAAGCATCTGCCTTCATCTCAGGTCATGATACCAGGGTCCTGTGATCAAGCCTCATGTCAGGCTCTCTGATCAGAAGCCTTCTCCCTCCCCACTCTGCCCTCCTCTTGTTCATGCTCTCTCTATCTCTCAAATAAATAAATAAATAAATAAATAAATAAATAAATAAAATAATTAAAAACAGCTCCTTTTCTTTTCCTCTGGTCACTATGTGTCAGTGTGACTCATGGGACTGCTACAGCTACCTTGCAAGTCTTGAGAAAAGCCAGCCTGGGGACAAAGCTGATTCGCTAAGAACAGCATAGGGGAGAGAGAGAAAGAACCTGGCTCTCATGTAATGCAGTTGAGCTGCTATATCAATTAGGACTAAGACGAGTACTGTTTTTAGAAATACTGTTATATTAAATAATTTTCCTTCTTGTGTAAGCCAGTTTGAGGCTGGGTTTTTAATTAATTGTAATTGAAAGCACCTAAACTAATACACATTTTTAAATGTTAATTCCACAGCCTTAATTACCTTCCAAGAATATGCAAAGGGTTTTTTTTTTCCTCCCCAGAATTAAAGATTCAGTTCAAACCCTATTATAACTTTGATATAGTTTTGATAGTTCAGACACAGGCTTTTGTATTACATGCATATAAAATACTGAAAAAGAAAACTGTATAACCCAAACGTTGTCTATATTTTATGCAGTTTGGATGCATCTATTACAAATGCTTGATTTGTTAATTACAAATATTTTTAGCATTTCTTTGGAATCAGGTCTTCAGGTCTTCAGGATTTTCCTTGGTAAAGAATTTTAATATTTATATATTCATTCAAAAAATAGTTATTGAAATTTTTTACTGGTTGGGGGTAGAATGGTTAACCAGACATATTCATAGAGTTTACAGCCCAGGGGGAAATGCAAACATTAAAAAATATTATAGGAATATCTATATTATTATCATAATGAAAACTGCTAAGGGAAATGCAAGGTGTTCTTCTATGCATATAATATGAAAATTTTATCTAGGGTAGGGGATTAGAGAAGATTCCCGGAGGACATTTAAACTAAAACCTGAAGGATTATCTAATTAGGTAGTTAGATGTGCTAATCATGCAGAGGAAGCAGCACATGTTGGGTGAGTTGAAGTTTGGCAAATTCAAATACTGAAATAAGATCGGGGTGAATTAAACACTGTGAGTGTGAAGGAGAACAGCCTCAAGTCACTGCAAAAAGATAAAATAATTCCACAAACATTTTTTGTGTGTGAGTATACAAAATTAGCTCTATAAATCTGGGCACTATTATATAAAGTTTATTAATGAATAATAAGAAAAATATACAAAGTTCATCACGTTACTCTGAATATTTTTAAAATTTAGTCTTTGTAAAAATATGAGAAAAACAGCATTAACATGGATACCATAGACAAAAGGTATGCAAATTACAGAAATATTACCTGTGACCATTATACATAGAAACATCCTAGCATTTTATTAACATTCTTCTGTTCTTTCTACCTATATTTCATATTATTACTTTATATTATTCTATTACTCTCTTCAGCCATTGATTACATGCTCATTTATTTTTGCTTGTGTGTGTAAAATTTTTCTCCAAAATTGTAAACACCTAAAGAGTAGAGGTTTCTCTTCTATTTCCAAAAGGCCCTTGCATGGCAGTTATTTATAAACTCTGGTTGACTTAAAAGATTTCAACTATGACTGAGTCACAGTGAACTCCAGATACACAACTTGCCAGTATTTCATGGAGATAAAGAGGACATAAATCAACACTTGACACACAACAATTAGGAGCAACCATAATAACTTCCCAGAATCAAATCAAGAATTCCTGGTCTGATGTTTTATTCTGTTCCCTGAGGCTGCAGAAAAAGAATGACACATGTCATCTAATCATAAGGAGAACAACAAGACTGTCCCATTAAGGTTTTGAACTTCAGATCAGGTAATAGGCAAGCATTTACTTTTTTCCTCAAGTATGATCTAGGAATCCTCTTTTAAAATATTGACATAAAGAAATGCATATCACCTCCCCTTCTATATAGCATGTCCAGCTGATTGGATCTATACTGGATCTGTACCTTCCATGTCCAGTCTCTTCTCTTTGTTTCATGAAATAGCCTAATGGTCTCTCAATAACTTTTCTTTTTAACTTAATTCAATTTCTTTCAACCAAAATAATTTTACTCAGCCTCATCCAACACAGCATAATATGCTTCTTGAGATATCACATTCTGCCACTTGTGACCGAGTTTGGGAGAAAACTTTTTTTTTTTTTTTAAAGAAAGAGGGAAGGAGAGAGAAGCAGAGGGAGAGGGAGAGAGAGACCTTAAGCAGGCTCCATTCCCTGTGCAGAGCCCCATGTTGGACTCAATCTTACAACCCCGAGATGGTGACCTGAGCCTAAAACAAGAGTCAGATGCTCAACTGATTGAGCCACCAGGCACCCCTGAGAAAACATCTTAAGGGACAGAATTAAAGTGCTATTAGTGACTGAAAAACTAAGCATATACTCTCCTGACAAATATTTTGTATATTTGTTTATGTAAAACATTTTTGGTATGCCAATCTTAAAAAATCTTCAATAGTTTGTCTATTATTCAAAGACAAAATAGTTATACAGAGTGCTATTAGTTACAATAAATTTGAACTGCTATATACTTTATTATATATATTTATATAGTATATATAAATTTATTTTACATATATGCTATGTAAATATATATATTTATAGCTACTATATAAATATACTTTGCTATATACATATATCTGTATGTGTGTTTATCTGTATATACTGTTTGGTATCTGTTATATATATATATATACACACATATATATACATACAGACACCACACATTCTGTTTGGTATCTGTGATATATATATATATATATATATATATCTGTGATATATATATCACAGTGTCCTATTGTATTTTCCTATTGTATTGCTATGTAGTTTCTAGCAAATAGAATTGCTATGTAGCAATACATACTATACAATACAATACAGAACTATATAGCAAATAAATTGCTATGTAGTTTCTAACAAAATAAATAAATACATAAAATTGTTTTTTAAAATGCAGTTACTTTCAATAAGCAGCCAGTGTTCTTTACTTAGATTCCTGTATGACTGACTGGTATAAAGGTTTGTATTTCAGTGGTGTTTTGCAATCCAGTTCAGTGGGAGGAGGTATGATTAAGATATAAATGTCCTAGATATAGGAGATCAACAATGTTCTCATTTGCAATTAATATAATCTGCAGGTTAAATAAACAAAATTAACATGTCCCAGAATCTTTCTGTCACATTTCTGAAGGGCCATGTGTGAAAGAGGTAATGAGTAGGTTGGAGTGCTAGATTGTATACAGAGAAGTTTAAGAGTTTCTCATTCTCATTTTCCCCTCAAATGCTCAAATGTCTTATCATTGATGAATTAACTAAAATATCATGCAACCCAAATGCTATTTCATTAGATTTATACTTCTTTCAGATAGTCCTTTTTTATTTTTTGAAGGTCTGAGGATATATTAAGTGGTCCACTGGTAATTAATTAATTGCTATAATAAAATTATCTAATTCCCAGTAGTTTAAAGAAAACCTAGGTAGCTATGGAATCACATAAAATCATTGGATTTTAACTTCTGAACTTTTATTTATTTATTTTTTTAAAGATTTTATTTATTTATTTGATAGAGAGAGAGAGGAAACACAAGCAGGGGGAGTGAGAGATGGGAGCAGGGAGCCCATCAAAGGGCCTGATCCCAGGACTCGGGAATCAGGACTGGAGCCGAAGGCAGATGTTTAACAACTGAGCCACCCAGGTGCCCCTAACTTCTGAATTTTTGAAGAAATCTTACAAACTGTATATACAGTTTAAACAGTATAAATATTAAATTTTGTCTGTGTAAGAATACTTCAGATTCCTTGGGGCGCCTGGGTGGCTCAGTGGGTTAAGCCTCTGCCTTCGGCTCAGGTCATGATCTCAGGGTCCTGGGATCGAGTCTCGCATCGGGCTCTCTGCTCAGCAGGGAGCCTGCTTCCCTCTCTCTCTCTCTCTCTCTCTCTCTCTGCCTGCCTCTCTGTCTACTTGTGATCTCTCTCTGTCAAATAAATAAATAAAATCTTTAAAAAAAAAAAGAATACTTCGGATTCCATTATTGAATTTCATAATCTGATAGATTCTACTATTTTTATGAATGGAGCAATAGAAATTTACTACTATATTTTCATGAACATCCATTAACCAACTTATAGTATTACATCTGCCTGCAGATAAAACTCTAAAAAGGAATTACAGCCAGAGGGGACCTTGGGTAGCTCAGTTGGTTAACTGTCTGCCTTTGCCTCAGGTCATGATCCCAAGATCCTATGATCGAGTCCTGTATCTGGATCCTTGCTCAGTGGGAAGCCTGCTTCTCCCTCTGCCTTCTTCTCCCCACCGCTTGTGCTCACTGTCTCTCTCTCTCTCTCTGACAAATAAATAAATAAAATCTTAAAAAAAAAAAAACAGAATTACAACCAGAAAAAAACTCATTTCATAGCCATACGAATAGTAATAGCCATATTTCATTAAGTATACTGCAGGATTTAGAATACAATTCCCATATATTTTCTCCTATACAATTAAACAGTTAAGTACCATAAATGCAACATTAGTATAGGAATCAAAGAAAATGCAATTCTAATAGGTAGATTCCATTCTAAATGTTTATTTCATTTATGTTAATGAATAGGTAACACATAATTAAAGCAGATAATCCAGTTCTAGACACCTAGAACAACTCCTTACACATTAACCTTGCATCAAAGTACATTTTACTTAAAATTTATTTAATCATTTCCAGAAAGACAGTCACGAATATAGTATCCTTTATCCTCATTAGTTTAGAGATATGCACGTTCTCCCTGAGTTCCTGATACACTTTAAAAAAATTTTTTTTTGAGGGAATGTAGCTTGATCTTTGAACCTGAATTCCAGTTTAAAAATATCACACATAGGAGGTATGTAGATTAGTTTATTCTCATTGGGTACTAAGAATATACTCAGTTGGCTTTACTATGTTCCTTGATAATAAATGGAACTCTATGCAACTCTATCTCAGTCATGCAAATTTCAAATTAATAGAGAGCCCTGAGAGAGTCAGGACAAATCATACAATACAAATAGATCTACACAACACTACTAAAAATTTGATTCAAAAGCCAGAAGTTAATGAACAAAGCCATTCTCAGTTAATAAGCTGAATCCTTCCATGTTGCCAGTTTCATTTAAGTAATGCTTAACATTTTTAAAAGCTGTTGTCATCAAGAGAACAATGACAGCTAATCAGTTAAATAACAATAAAGAGAAATGAATGGTTTTGCCAATTTTAAAGAAGTAGTAAATACTGACTAAATTCTTGCTGCTCTTGTTGGGCCAATGGGTAAGGAACACAGGAGCAGTCCTAAACAAGAAATAGTTGCCCCAAAGAAGATGAATCATGAAAGGCAAGGATTCTAAGTTTATCTTTTCCTTGAAAGAGGGTAAATTTCTTAGGTTGACTACTGATAATGCAAAAAAATGAAGATATTTGTCTCAGCCATTTTATCTGATAATATCCCAAGTATCCAATCACAATATCCCATGAGTTAATATGTTCTTAAAAGTGACACGAGGTAGAAGCAATAGAGAAATAAATTAACCCTTCCTCTATTGTGCCAGTAGCAGAAATGGTGGCCAGTAACACTAAAACAACTGAAGTCTGAGTTTGGAAATGAAGGTATAATCAGGGGCTAGTAATCATCAAGGAGAAGATGATTATGGAAGGATGAATGATAACAGGGAGGAGAAGATAGGTAGTAGGGCCATAATGGGACAGGAAATGCCTCACTGACTTAGTAGAGAGGAAAGCTAAAATGACAACACTGATGTAGTTTTGAGGCGGTGTCTATGCTATTATGTTCAACCCTGTCTGTAACAGGTCTCCACAACTCCTTCATGTCTACACATATGACCAAAATCATGAGTTCAGTGTGAAAGATGGGAGTAACATTACTGACCTGATTTTTACATTTATTTAATTGATTAATTAACTTATTAATTAAGAGAGTGAAAGAGAGAGCATGAGCAGGGGGAGAGGCAGAGGGAGAAGCAGACTCCCAAGTAAACGGGGCGCCCGACGTGTGGCCTGAACCTAGGATCCCAGGATCATGACCTGAGCAGAAGGTGGAGGCCCAACTGACTGAGCCAACCAGGGACCCCTAGCGGACCTATTTTTAAATTACTTTTTAAAATTTTAATCAAGATGAAGCCATAGAGTCTTACTTTGTATATCTTCTCTTATGATATAAGAGAAGACACTGCCACATTGTACTAAAGGTATCATTCATTCTAAGTCCTTTTATTTATTCAGGTTTATTTGATGGATTATGAAGAGAAGTGGTGCAGAGAATCTGTCAACGGGTGTAAAAGGGGGAGATACAAGAGTTAAGGCAATTGTTGGATACCATATAGATGAAATGATTAACTGGAGTTTTTTCCCCTTTTCTGCTTATAATAGTTTATAGACACACTCTACAATCTGTTTGGCACTAGATTTTTTTTTTTTCCTATTTTCAGGAGTTAATTTTTGCCAACTTGCTCTACCTTATCTCATCTTTTGAGATGTGTGTCCAAGGTTGTTTGACATTCTTGTATCTAAGCCATCCAGTGTTTTTTAGATAGTATGAAGGATTTTTCAAATGTCCTGATAGTTTCCTTGAATCGTGTAATTTTTAAGTTGCATCAGTCATTCCATATATATATATGTATATGTGTGTATGTGTGTATATATATATATATATACATAAAATAAGACCTATAAGAGATTTGATTAGTTTGAACCATATGAAATTTTTTATACTCAGTCATTTTTAACCATAAAAGGAGCAATTTCATATGGTTCCCACTAGTGGATCACACTACTGTGTGATATAACTGTAGTTATATTTTAAAATAATTTAATTTTATTATATATGAAATACCTAAGTTGTGGGCTGCTATCTTTACCCCATAAGAATGTTATATAAATTACTGAATGCTTCAAAGTAGGCTGTTTTCAAATATTGAGCAGTAATAAATAATTAATTATAAAATCTTAAAAACTTTGCAAAATAATCAGAGACATTTAAATACATTTTACTACTGGCAACTAAAGGGAATCAGTTAAAAGTCAAAGTTTAATCATATACACTATTGGAAGAAAATAAAATGTACAGAATCCAAAACAGCAAATATCTCTCATATGTCTTTTTTTTTAAAAGATTTTATTTATTTATTTGACAGACAGAGATCACAAGCAGGCAGAGAGTCAGGCAGAGAGAGAGAGGGGCAAACAGGCTCCCTGCTGAGCAGAGAGCCCAATGCGGGGCTTGATCCCAGCACCCTGAGATCATGACCTGAGCCGAAGGCAGAGGCTTTAACCCACTGAGCCACCCAGGTACCCCTCGTATGTCTTTGAATTGGCTTCTCAACCTGAATTTTGAATGTGAATGTTCCTGAAAAGTTAAGGATTCAAATGTTTCATAAATAATTAAACCATATAATGAATATATGATTCAAGAGCATGAAAAATTTCTTGCTATTTTTCCCCAAATATCCATCCATTAGGCTAACACATCGAACCCCATAGTACTCCAAAAACACAACATCCTTTTTAAAGACTACCACAAGTAACTGGACACAGCAACACAGAAGTATTTTCTTGGTCAGGGTACTGGTTTTCATGTCTTGCTACAATTGTTAAATAGTGTTAAGAGGGTTAGATCCTATTTAGATCTTCAGAAGACTTTAGCGGGAAACTTTTTCAATATTTATGCATTTCACAAATTTAGCTTTCATTTATCTGTGGACAAAAGTAGGCTGTAGAGTGTTATCATATAAACTGAAAGTCTATTTTTTAAAAAATGCCAGCACTTATCACTACCAGGATTATCACTGATTCCAGAAATTATCAAAAGAAATAAAGCTAAGTAGAAAAGATTTTTGGAAAAAAGTACAAAACCTTTACCTCATACTGATCACATTTTAAATTCATATCCATTTGTTTTAGTTGTTTACCATGTCTCCTCTAAATTGTAAACACCATAAAAGTAGAGAATGTTTATTACACTCATATACATATCTATGTGTATATTTATGTGCATGTGATATGTGTAAATATGCTCACATAATATAAACTCACTATAGATATGTGTATATATAGTATGTGTATACATGTATATATGTATATATATTATGTGTGTATGTAATGGGCTACTGGTACGCCATAAGTTAGAATAATAAGCATTAGTTGAATTAAGGAATAAATAAAACTATAAATTCTAGTCTAGAGGTATTTATAAGATGCTTTCATCTCTTCTACAATAAATTCCCATCAGCACCATGACATAACTTTACTTCAAATGAATTCTCTCCACTATTTAACTTTTTATTTACCTTCTGATTACTATCTCAAATTATTTCATAGACCTTCTCAAATAGATTTGCAATGTAAAGTAAACTCTGGGGTCTTGGGTGGCATAGTCTGTTGGACATTGGACTCTTGGTTTTGGCTCAGATTGTGATCTCAGGTTCATGAGATAGAGACCTTTGTTGGGCTCCACGTTCAGCATGGAGTCTGCTTGAGAGTCCTGCTCCTTCTGCTACATGTACTCTCTCTCTCAAATAAATAAACAAATCCTTAAAAAAAAAGTAAACCTGAAATTTTCATTTACTCCAACTTTTCCTCTTTTCTTAGTCTCTGTTCTTTGGCTTTATGTTTATGTTTGGCATATGTTTCCATAAGTCAAGAGACAAATGTTGAGGGTCTACCTTGGGCCAGGAAATGTTTTTGGCCTGGGAATACAGAGAGCCATCTGTTAAACTGTGGGCCATAATTGTAAACAAATAGTTAACCATACAGAGAAGTGCCAACAGAAGTATTAATGTTTATTTTATTTTTCTTTTTCAGAGAGAGAGTGTGGGGGAAGAGTAGAGGGAGAGAAAGAAAATCTTAAGCAGCCTCCACACCCAGTGCCCAATGTGTGGCTTGATCTAACAACCCTGAGATCATGACCTGATCTGAAATCAAGAGTTGGAGGCTTAACCAACTAAGCCCCTGGCACCCCTGTTTATGTTTTTTTTTTTTTTTTTTTTTTTTAAACAGGATGGCTGTTCTTTAGGAATAATGAAGACATAATATGTGATGTAAGAGAAAAATTTCACAGTTATTTTGATTAGAATCTTCAAGGAAGATATGGGGTCTCATTAACCATGAGAAGGAACACTCATTTTAGGCAGAAGAAACAACTTGTACATAGGCAGTCTCCTTGCCATTCCCTTCATTTAGTTCTGCAACTGTACCAGGAAAACAGTAGAACCACCAGACTACTCTGGTCTACCCTAATTGTTCTCAATCACAAATTATATCATTTCTTCCTTGTGCTTAAATTTTTACTCAACTCTCTTAATAAAGTTCAGAGATTTTACTCTGATATCAAAGGCCCTTCATAGTCTGACTGATCACTCATTTCTTCTCATAATATCCAACATCTGTTTGCCGGTGTATGTTAAGTGTCATGACCTTTGCAAGGGCTGGGTTCTCCTAGCCCAGGACCCCTACTTCCTTCTCTTCCAATAATTCCAAAAAGCTTTTTTTTTTTTTAGACAAAACTCAATCATTATGTGTTCAGAGAAGCCTTTATGAGGTTGAGGGGGTTATTCCTGTAACATTCTTTATACTTATTTTTTCATATTTGTCAGATTGTGCCATCAGGATGTGGCCTCCTGCCACTAAAGTATCTATATTGCTGGTAACCATATCTCTTATTTCTGCCTCACCTGGGGGAGGCACCACATTTAAGGACTAGTGGAAAAAAAATCTATACTTTGGGATAATTTAAATGGTTTTTAGAGCCTCAATAAAGTTAATGTCCTCCATATTAACTAGCTTTTAAGTTCTTTGAAATCATGGAATTTAAAAGGACTTTAAGGCTAATGCAGTGTTTTTAAAATATTTTTGACCATGACCCACAGTAAGAGTGTTCTATATCACAGCATGGAACATACACATAATCATATATCTAAAACAACAGTCCCACAGTACAATGCTTAGACTTACTAGTTATGATATTGTAAAAATATAATAGAGTTAATACCAGATCTTACATCACAGTTATTTAATTTAACAAAGAAAAAAAAAAAACAAAATGAGTAATACCCAGAAAAACCAAGTAACAAATCAATAAAATAGCTTTGTATTTACTCACAAAAATGACTTCAAGTCCCATTAATGGTGACAACTCCTCCTCCATTTACGTTAATGTAAACTCCCCACACTTTACATGTAGAAGAAGTGAAGTCTTGGAGGTAAGTGACTTGTCAAGACAAATGAGCACAAAGCTGGATCCAGAACACATCTAAATCTCATGCTAGTACTCTTGAGAGTGAGAAGAACAGAACTTCTGCGAAGCTATAGCATCTAATTCATTCATTTTTTGAAACTGAGACTCTTTGCCCCTTGAGCAAAATACCTTTACTAAGGAAGTCAGTGAACCCACTGCCTAACCTTTTAATCTCTATACCACAATCCACTTTTTTGACAGAGGATCTGTGTTAAAATAATACTGTTCTAGAATCCAGTTAGAAGAGATACTTAATTATAAGAGATACAGAATTATAAACTCTAGATCCAACCTGGTGAGGCTTCAATATAGAAATTTCATGTGTCGGTAATAATACTTTTAGGGTGGGAAAGTGAGTGAATGGAGATGATACCAGAAGTTGGGAAGAGAAGAATTCCACTGATAGAAAAAGCATACCACAGAATTCCGAGCAAAATGAGAATGAGAGAACTTCAAGCTCTTTGCTAATTCTTTAAAACTGAAATTGTTAAAATACTATAGTTATATGAATGTTTGTTATATATAAAAGTAATTATTCTATCTGTACATATTGTCTTACTCTGTCCTTATCTTTGTGAATTAGAAATAACACTTTCAGGGGTTTCTGGATGGATCAGTCTGTTAAAATGTTCTTGATTTTGGCTCAGGTCATGATCTCAGGGTCTTGAGATCAAGCCCCACATCAGGCTCTGCACTGAGCAGGGAATCTGCTTGAGATTCTTTCCCACTGACCCTCCCCCTTCACTCATGTTCTCTCTCTCTAATAAATAAATAAATCTTTAAAAAGAAGAAATAACACTTTCTCATATTTAATAAGAAGTATACCTCTTGTGGGGCACCTGGGTGGCACAATTGGTTAAGTGTCTGACTTTTTTTTTTTTTTTTAAGATTTTACTTATTTATTTGACACAGAGAGAGAGATCACAAGTAGGCAGAGAGGCAGGCAGAGAGAGAGGGGGAAGCAGGCTCCCTGCTGAGCAGAGAGCCCGATGTGGGGCTCAATCCCAGGACCCTGAGATCATGACCTGAGCTGAAGGCAGAGGCTTAACCCACTGAGCCACCCAGGTGCCCCTAAGTATCTGATTCTTGATTTCAGCTCAGTTCATGATCTCAGGATCATGAGATCGAGCTGCATGTTAGGTTCTGTACTCAGTGTGGACTCACCTTGAGATTCTCTCTCTCCCTCCCACCCTGCCCCTCTCACTTGTTCTCCTCCCTTTCTGAAATAAATAAATAAATCATAAAAAAAAAGACGTACACCTTTCGTATTTAATAAGAGGTACCTATAATATGCTATATCAAGCTGTCCTGAAATGGCCTTTGGAGAGAAGCTCTCTCTATATGTGAAATAGATCATCTTCCTCAGACTCACGCTATTATTTCAGAGTGATTTAGGAAGGGCAAGAGCACTCATTATCTAAGAGTGCTGGAGCCTACAGGTTAAAGTATTATTCTTCATTGAAAACAAAAATCAAATGACTGTACAATTATAATGATCACAGAAACATGACTAAGTTTGAAACCTCAGTCAGCAGACCACATGGGAAATAGGTGTCTATAGAGAAGTCAAGGACCTCTCTGAGAAGAAACAAGGTTAGACTAAGCAGGCATTTGAATGAAATCACTCATATCAAATATTAGTTATTCATTTCTGAGTCTATAAAATGATAGCCTGAAATTACCTAAATGTATATACATATACAAATTTATTTACCATAAATTCATTACTTGATCAATTATTTCAGAGTCCAATTGTGAAAAATGTCACATACACTGTAGAATTTTTAACTCAATAATTATTTAGATATTTAGATATAAATATTTTAATTTTCATCCTTCATTCACGATACATATAATCTTAATGCTACCACACTTTTTATTATTTAAAATTAAAAATTGAAATTCCAATAAACTCTCTTTTTATATTTCAGGTTTTCCAGATATACTTCACAAAGCATTACAGACAAAAATTTATACCAGGCTACTGATCATACCAAAGAAATTAAACTATTATAAATCATTCTTTTGAAGCATAGGTTTTTCTAAATGTTTAAATATAATATAGTTAGATATATTACTGCACATCATTTCTATTTCTGTTATTTAGAAAGGAACATGTTGGCTCCTTTTGTTTAAAAAATTCTTGTGTGTAGAAATAGCAACAAAATAAAACTTTAACCCAAAATACAGTAACGCACATTAAAAAAATACAAAAACAAACCAAAAAAAACCACCTTATTTTTAAAGCACTCTTGACCAGCCAGCACTTGTCCTGCCTTTCTCAGGAGTTGTGTCTGTTGGTAACTCTGTCCCTGTTGGTAACTCTGACTGAGAAAAGCTGAGTACTTACGCATACATCATGGACCCAGGACTGGGGCAGCTTCTATCCAGTCACCATCTGATCTCTATCAGTCCAGTCAGGGCTGGGAGGCTGGAAAATAACGAGATTCACTGGCAACAAGAAAGGAAACAAGTCCAACGTGTTTAGTGACTGAGATCTCTAATCCTGATATAGCCCGATAAGAACATGATCAATTCTGTGCCAGCTAGTTCAACACCGTGAAGTAATTATTAATACTTCATAGCACAGAGAAGCTCCAAGCAGTGGATGGCACACAGAGTGCAACTGCTGATGATTCAGAAGACCACACTTTTCCAGTTGGGGAGGTATGATCGGCATTGAGGTGTGGCTCCAATTTGTTTAAAAAAAAAAAAAAACCAACAAAACATTAGAGTACATCAATGGTACTTCCTTCTTCATGAGAATTGTTATGTCTCTTCCCATGCAGTATGGTGGTGTGGTAAGAACCTGAGCTATGGGCCTGACACAAGCACCCTGCCACCTTGTTGGTGCAACCCTGGGCAAGCTGCTTAGCTCATTGGGACTTATTTTGCTCAAAAGTAAAATGGCAGGACTGTATCAGCTTTTTCTACTGCTGTCCATTTTAGTTCTAAAGATTACAGATTTTATTGAAAGAATTTATTTACCCCCAAAATGCAAAAGAAGAATGTGATTGTTTTATTTTTTTTAAAGAATAGCTTAGGGGTGCCTGGCTCAGTGAGGTAAGTGTCCGACTCTTGATTTTGGCTCAGGTCATGAGCTCAGGGTCCTGGTATTGAGCCCTTGCGTTAGGTTCCACACCAAGGAGTCTGCTTGGGATTCTCTCCCTTTCCCTTGCCTTCTGCCCCTCCACCCACTCATGCACCCTCTCTGTCTCCTCTCTCTCTAAAATAAATAAAACCATTTTTTAAAAAATAGCTTATTTCATCTAAGCAGCCATCAAAAAAAAATGAAATCTTGCCATTTGCGACGACGTGGATGGAACTAGAGGGTATCATGCTTAGCGAAATAAGTCAGTCGGAGAAAGACAACTATCATATGATCTCCCTGATATGAGGGAGAGGAGATGCAACGTGGGGGATTAAGGGGGTAGGAGAAGAATAAATGAAACCAGATGGGATTGGGAGGGAGACAAACCATAAGTGACTCCTAATCTCACAAAACAAACTGAGGGTTGCTGGGGGGAGGGGGCTTGGGGGGGGTGGGGTTATGGACATTGGGGAGGGTATGTGCTATAGTGAGTGCTGTGAAGTGTGTAAACCTGGCGATTCACAGACCTGTACCCCTGGGGATAAAAATATATGTTTATAAAAAATAAAAATTAAAAAAAATAGCTTATTTCATCTTAATGGTGTGTGAATACCTCAGTATTTATAAATAGTCATTTAAGATAATTGAATTTTTTCAGAGATCTTGGTCTGAATGTATGAACTTCTAGTGAAGATAGTAAAGTTTCAGCATGAATATTACAATTTTAAGAGCTGCTTTTAAAGGCTTAGAGTCAGGAGATATTAAAGAAAAGAAAGCTTTAAATATGAGTCTTCATTGTTCTTACAGAAAGCCTTTATTTAAAATACTATAAGCTATATGAATGTAATATTAACATTTTAATTATAATATTCAACAAAGTCATTAATATGAAATATATTTCCCAAGACACTTTACAAATGGAAAAACTGAGCCAGATTTTCAGTTAGTGTAATCATTGATAATATGACAAAGAAAAACATATAACAATATAATTTTGAAAAGGAATAAAAATTTCTGAGTAAATAGTTCACAAAACTTACTGAAACATTTTACCTATGTTAAAAATTATAACTTAATTTAGCAAAAAGTAATTTCATTCTTTGGAGATTTTTTTCCAAAAGTAAAAAATCATTAAAAAAAAATCTAATAAAAAAGTGTTAAAAAATTACATTAATTTTAATATATGACTATAATACACTATTATTTCTATATTATAATACTGTGCTAACTTGAAATTAGCATCATATACATACGCTTTTAAAATGTTTTTAATGTTTACATTAAAATATTCATTAATAAATTAATATTATATTTGTACACATTAATATTGTAATTGAATTTGTTAAAGTTTATAACAATATCCTCAGCTCTTTATGTTAGTAAATAATAATACAGAGAAAATAAACTCTTGGCTCAAGTGGAGAAAATTATGCTATACAAGAATCACGTGAGTACAAGAAGCAGCTTTGAGGTCTGGAATGAGATGTGGTTTGCATATATTTCTTATATTCATAAATATTCAAAAAAAGCAGCTCAACTGTTTCCCTCAGGAATCTTTCTTCTTATGCCCTTCTCTCAAGTTATCCTCTATCTGATTTCAAATTTTCTATTTCTTTCATTATTTTTGTTTTTTTCCTCTTCTGCTTTCAGCGAATATGTAAAATAACTCATCTTTATTCTCTGAGGTAATATCTTCACCATGGTGGGGTGGCAGCACCCTAGGGCCCTGAGTAAGATGACTGGGTTCACTTACTGGTGCTATCATCTACTGACTATGTAACGTTTAGGAAAATTCTTAACCTTTCTACATCTCAGTTTCTTTCTCTGTAAAATGAGGATACTACTTGGGCATAGTTTAAATGAGAGAAAAATGTAAAGAAGTTAAAATAGTGTCTGGTTCATAACAAAGCCCACAAAAATATTAGGTCTTTTATTCTCTCCAACTCTCATTTTTTTCTAAGAGTAGTGTTACGTTGCTAATTACTTTCAATGAGCTTCAAAAGGGGAATTTCCAAATTCCCATTTATATGGTTTCTCTTTTCAGCAATATATTATGTCTGCACAACTTTTAAATTTTTTTTTAAAGATTTTATTTATTTATTTGACAGGCAGAGATCACAAGCAGGCAGAGGGGCAGGCAGAGAGAGAGGAAGGGAAGCAGGCTCCCTGCTGAGCAGAGAGCCAGATGCTGGGCTCCATTCCAGGACCCTGGGATCATGACCTGAGCCGAAGGCAGAGGCTTTAACCCACTGAGCCACCCAGGTGCCCCACAATTTTAAAATTTTAATTAAATTAATTTTAATTATAATTCATAATTAAGGATATTGATAGATTAAGGTCCAATTAATGTAGCATTTTTTTAATTTTTAAAAGAATATTCCTTATAAGGCTGAGTAACTATCAGTTAATTTTGAAGGTTGGCAGGCACTAGTTATTTATACTATAGAAGTGAAATTACTACATGTGAATTTTATTTCATTGGTTCTTAGTACCTTCAGCACACCTTGCTCCATGTGTACAGGAACAATACTGGTTTCTATTACTGCCTTGTTGATTGATTTATTATCAATCAAAAGACAATAAGTGTATGTTGCAAAATGTCAATAGGGAAAGTCACTAATAAGATGACATTACATTATGACATCAAGTGGAAAGTTAAGATACTCCCAAACTGATCACATTTGTTCAGTTTCCAAAATAAAAGAAAGGAATAGGAAAAAGATAACTTTTAGAATAGAATCTAAAAGGTTTGTATACATTTCCCTGTAATTTCAGATTTTATAATAAATTAGTTAAGTTTATGAACTTAATAGAGTTATAACGAAGAAATAACTTCGCCTCATACTTAGTAATAGCCCAAGGTTTGAGAAGTGGCCTTAAATTTTATCTTGCATTTATTAAGGCAGTCAGCATATTATTTTGCCATTGAAGAGAGAACATAAGGGGATTTAGTGGAGTTTTATACCTTCCCAAGTATGAGGACTGCCAAAGGGTGATTACACTGAAGGAAGATACTAACCTCAAGGGTGCCAATGAATTCTACGGACTAGAATGAATGTATTATTGACTTATGGAAAAGGAAACCAAATTGAAGGCCTCCCTTTAATAGATTTTAAGAACAAATAGATATTATTTGCCCAGAAAACTGAGGTAACAAAAATTGGAGACACTTACTCTAATATCAACTCATTTACATGTATCATTTCCTTGTGCTTATTAAATTATGGAACCGAGAAGATCAAAAGATGGTAAATGTGCCTTTTTTTTTTTTTTTCATCTCAAGAAGTAGATTTTGGAGGTTTTCAGCCAGTGTGCAAGCCAATAGGTTTTTTTTCCCTCAGATCCTAATTGTTCCCTTTAGAAAAGTTTTATTTGTAAGCAAAATATATATTTTACATGTAAGGAAAATTATTTTTTTCAATATAAATAGCTCAATTACTTCATTATAACCACCTTCAATGACGTTGACATATTCTATTATCATTTAAATATGACATATTAAATGATGTCCTTGCTGATAAATATCTGTATTATCTAAGTCTATAAATCTAAGATAATTTATCAGTCTCTACATTTAAAAATACTCCTGCTCAAATTATTTTACAAGTAATTATAAAATATATTTCTGCATCCTTATATGTAGAGTTCACTTTTTTATGCTTTGTGATCCATCTATCATCGAACTAAATGTTGGGAAACAGAAGATATGCACATGGTTATACCGAAGTGAATTGACTAATAGCAGTAGCACTGAGATTCTGTTTCTAATAATCAGTCATTTATTTTCATTCTTTGGGTGACATTCTTGGAAAATATTTTATGTACACACTGTTTAACTCTTCTGAAAAAAATTAGTAGGTTCTGTTGTTCTAGAACATTATATGAACTTCAACTCAAATTTTGGAAATTGAAAAATATTTTACGTGACAACTGTTTAACTTTTGGGAAAAAATTGGTAGGTTCTGTTGTGATAAAACACTACATCAACTTCAACTCAAATTTTGGAAATGTTTATGTTACACTTTCAGTATATCTATAGTTTACAGATATCCTCTTTCATGATACTTTTAATTCTGGCCTTCTAAAAAGAATAGGACTTCTATGTATAAAAATGGCTTTATAACATCTGTAAGAGCATTTTTACATGGTTGAGGAAGTCTAACAATATGTGTTCCTGAGGTTGTAGAGTAGTAGTCCCTAACTACTGATTAACTAAAACCTGTCAGCTTTAGAAAGAAAAAAACTTGAGCCTGATCTCCAACTTGAGTGCTAGATGGTAGGGTAGTCAATTAGGGAAAAATCGAAAAACCACAAACTTCTTAATGCCAAGGATCCTTCCACCAAAAGAGTCTTTCTTTAAAAATTCTGTGTGGCTGTCTGGGTGGCTCAGTGGTTAAGCATCTGCCTTCGGCTCAGGTCGTGATCCCAGGGTCCTGGGATGGAGCCCCACATCGGGCTCCCTGCTCTGCAACAAGCCTGCTTCTCCCTCTCCTATTTCCCCTGTGTTTCCTCTCTTGCTCTGTCTTTCTCTGTCAAAAAAATATTTAAAATCTTTAAAAAAAAATTCTTTGAGCATAGGTATAGCATCAGAATCAAATGGCAAATTCCAAAATGGCCATAAATACAATGCCAAAGTGATACAAGGAAGGGTTTCCCTGGGTCTTCACAGAGAATGTGCATGCTTCTCTGTCATCAGGAAGATCAGATAATTAATGCCTTGGATCAGTGAAATGGCCAATGAGCAAGGTTGGCTAAATTCATGAACAGCAACAGAAAAAAACCCATGTTGAAAAGCTTTCTAGAAGATATGTTGGACATCATCATGCAATACTATGAAGAGCATAGCTCGTGACTATGAGTAAGATTCCGTTTCTTCCGTACCGATTTCCCAACATCAAGCTGCTGAACTGGGAACTCCACATCTAGGTTTTTGCTTCATCTCTTAAGTGGATGGATCCAGGTGTCCAGGAAACTCTTCCCCCCAAACTGATGCATTTCCTGGTCTCAAAGAGACAGAATTGCCTTTCATCCTCTTTACTGGAATTCATTCTGTCTCAGGGCCATGATATGTTTTCATGATATGTGTGTTCGTGCACAATTAATTGTCTAGAGGACAGCTGGCAGCTTGCTGGCCACAAGTGGCAGTTTCATTCTGAGCATTGCCAAAAGGCTGCTGCCCAATTTAACCTGTTTCTTTCCCAGAATACGATACTCTTAACCTTTGCTAGCAGCACAATGCTGTTTGGTCGACTAGAGTATTTTCTTACTTAGAAACATGATGAGGTTAATAGTTGGAAGTAGAGAAGCTGATACTTTTTCCTCTAGGAGAGTAGCAAAGGTATGGAAAGAACAATAAGAAATAACCACAGGAATTCTATAGCAGTGATTCAATACATCTTAAGATTTCTTTACCAGATGTGTGAATGAAGCGATCGTTCATAGACACATGTCTAGACTCATTTTTAGAGTAAAGGGAAAAAATAGAATAGAGGGAAGTAACCTTTTTAAAAGCAACTATGAGAATGCCAGAGATAGGCCCCCTCAAAAAAAAGACAATATAATATAATGTATTATATATAATATAATATAATCTTTTCAAGATGAGGAGTAGAATAAAACGGTGACCAGGCCAGGGGCCAGCTGACAGTAACACTTTGGCTTCCGTATTTTGATATACTGCAGTTTCACATATTTGATTGGGTGAATTGCTTATGAATAAAATTATCTAGTTTTAGATAAACTCTTCATAGAATGGAAAAGGTTGAGCATAGGTAATAAAGAAACAAACAGAAGTTTGACCTATCGAGAAGTGTTAGCTCTTTCAGAGAGGCGTGGAAGAAAGTGCATGCTCTTGTTTCTAACACCTTTAATTAATAAAATACATCCAGCCTCTTTCTAAAATGTAATTCTTTATTAAAGTATCACTGAAGTCTCTTTGGATTAATATCTACTCTTCTAGTCTCTTTTGTCTCCCCATACCACTGCCATTGTTTTGGTGTACAGCATTCCTACATGTTAAAACATGAGCTATGAATATGATCTAATATTTTCTGGTATGTACTTTCAAAAAAATAATTAGGTATTTCTCACTTGGAATTAAGCAGACTGAGATGGTCTCATCTTCATCAAATGATACTGGATCTGAGTAAGATGAATGAATGTATTCTACATTCTTACATATTAGCTATATATGTCAGTGACTTTGCAAGGAAAACTGTGTCAAGCTGATCAGCACCCCATAAGCTCCCCCAGCAGGGTTAAATGCAGAGACTGTTCTGTGACACAAGTACTAAATAAGCATTTATTTTTCTTCATAACTTTTGAATTGAAAGAAATCCTTTAAGACCTCAAGTAGCAGGTTTTTATAACAGCTCCTCCAGATTTTTTTTTCAAAACAAATTTCTCTTTCATGAATTAATTAATCCTCATGGCTCTGTAAGACTCTCCTCTATTCAGACAATTCCTCAATCTGTATACCCTCTTTACTCCCTCATTACAGTTGTAGTCTGATAGATGCCTGTTGAGTCCTTGTTTCACTGTCTTACTGTAACTATATTCAATCATATATTTAAAAAATATTTTCTTTACCACTTACTATGTGCCAGGCATCTTCAGAAACATTTTCTTGGCCATATACTATGTGCCAGGCATTGTGCCTCTCATATGGCTAAGGCTAAACTGGTAAATGTGACACCATCTCAAAGTTAACAAATTTTTGTGCCTCCAAGTTTATATGTTATTGTCAGTGATGCCACCCAATGTCTTAATCACCTGCACTCAAAATTTGAAAGGTATCTTTGACTCAGTACTCACTTTAATTCTCTGTGTCTAGCCAATGATTTTGGTAATTATTCCCTCAAATTATTTTTTTGGTCCATATATTCCTTTCTCATCTTAATGTAGCTTACACTATTTTAACAGCTTGCCAGCTGAATTCTATGACTCTTGCTCTTTTTTCCTTCTATGTCACCTTCATGCTTATTAAAGACTAATTGTCCATAAACATGACTTTCATCATGTGACTATTTTAGAAAGCTTATAATGGCGCCCATATTTTCTACCTCAACAAGAATGTGCTCAGTGAAATTCTAAAATCCTCTGAGAATCAAATTCATCCCAACTCTATCTCCCATGATACATTGCATCATGAACTTCAAGCCTAATTAAGCATTGTTATTCTTAAAACATGTAATATTAAAAAAAAAAAACATGTAATATTCATTCTGACTTTGTAATTTCTGTTATTATAGCCTCCTTCCCATTGGAGTGTTCTATTATTTTCTCTCACTTAAATATGACACTTCGTAAAAGCTCAACCCAATTACCACCTCCTTAATGAAATCTTTGATAGTTTAGGGTAACACAAAGTGCAGTTCCTGGGTGCAGGTTGAGCCTGCATGGCTCAGTCAGTTAAGTGTCTGCTTTTGGCTCAGGTCATGATCTCGGGGTCCTGGGATGGAGCCTGACATCTGGCTCCCTGCTCAGCAGGGATTCTGCTTTGCCCTCTGTCCCTCCCCTCCTCTCTCTGTGTGTGTTCTTTCTCTCAAATAAATTAAATAAAATCTTTAAAAAAAATAAAAATAAAATAAAGTGCAATTCTTGGGTACTGACTGCTTCCATTCAAATTCTTGTCCTGCCACTGATTCTGTGATCTTGGTTAAGTCATTTAATCTTTCTGTGCCTCAATTTCTTCACTTGTAAGAGAAAGATGAAAATTGCATCTATCCTTTAGAATAGTTGTGCATAGCAAATGAAATTATGAATGTAGATGACCTGGAAGAGAATCTAACAAGAGTAGTTACTCAATAAACATTACATCATTCTCATAATCAATAATTTAGTTAATAGTGGTATCTTGTTCTAGAACTCTTAGCTTCTTCACTGGTAGACTCCTAAAACATTTATAATGTATGATACAGTTTTGTGTTTTTGCTATTATGTATTCTAGTTTTGTCTCTTCAACTTTATTTGAAATCCAAAAGACCAGAATGTGGATCTTTTCCTTCTGAAGTATCTTCTGGTATCTGATATAGACCCATAGTAGATGGACAATTAACACTCACTGGCTAATTTATCTTATTCCATTTCAAACTACAATTAGTATTTATTCTTTACATAACTTCTGAAAATTGGACATATGATCTTTTTCTCTCTTTTTAATTTTGAAAGTAAAAACAACTTCATAAAAATTGCACTGTTAGCTTTTCAGAACTCTTTATGAACTCCATCTTTCTTGGATGCTAAGTAAAAGGAATTTCTAATAAATTACACTTAAGAGAAAAATAGGATAGCTATTTCCTCTAAACATTTTCTTTCCTTTATTGGTGGCTGATTTTAGGTATTGCAGTGGCTTATATCTTATTTATAAATGGCTTATAGTCTTCATTGATAACTTGATAATAGAGATTGACTCTGGTATGTGATAACTTGGAATTTCCATTGCCACTCTGAAGCAGTGTCACCCCATGTCTGAAGTCAGGGGTTATAGAAGCAGTCTATTCTGCATGCAGGAAAATAGGAGGGTACTGTGTCTGTAAAGAATTTAAAAACAAAAGGAAAGTTACTGAAGTTGGTGTGGTCTATTGTGAATTAAGCTGATAGGTACATTTGTGTACAAGTTTGAGGGTGGATATATGTTTTCATTTCTCTGGTAAATAGCTAAGAATGGAATGGTTGATTTGTATTGTAAGTGTATATGTAACTTTGTCAGAAACTGCCAAATCACTTCTCAAATTGGTTTTACAATTTTACATTCCCACCAGGAATTTATGGGCATTCCATTGTTCCCAAATGTCCACCAACTGATGAACGAATAATTGTTGCATACCAGGTAACAGACTGCTATTTAGCAACAAGAAGGGAACTACTGATACCCTCAACATCATGGAAATAATCTCAGAAACACTATAGTGAGTGAAAAAAGTCAGACATAAAAAGTACTTATTGAATGAGTACATTTATATGAAACCATAGGAAAGGCAAGTCTAATTGAAAGTGATAGAAAGCACATCAGTGGGCGTATGTGGCACAGAGCTGAACATGTAAGGATTAAGTGGGAAGGGCGATGGAGATAATCTATAATTGATCGTGTAGTGTGACACGATATATAACTTTGTGAACACTCAATGAATTTTTATGTAAATTATATTTTGATGAAGTAGATCTTTAAAATTATTTATGTGGTTTAGGGTATGAACTTCAATTTTGTGTAAGTCAGTGTCCTGAAAAGAAATGCAATAAAGAACGGTCTTCATTTGAAAAAAAAAAAAGTTGGTGTGGTCATTATTGTCACCATGCACCAGCAATTCTAAACAACAGTAAATGATAAAATATTCCTCCCTGCTGGGGGTGGAGTAGTCCCACTTATTCTCTGCCCCCACCCTACCTCCTATATCATGCTCTAAAGTTATCCTTGTGGGCATTGGATTTTTCCTGGTTAGTATTGAGAGTTCTGACACATCTTGGTGCAGCTTTTTTTCCTCAAAAATTTTTATTATGTTCTACAGTAAAAATGCATTTTATATCATAGCATCATACACATATTGATACATATATATGTTTCACAAAACAGTTTTTTGTACTAGCAGATAATAGCACTGATTTTGAAAAATATCACTCTACTTTGATCCTTAACCATCCAAACCAAAACTACAAAGACTGTTCCGGAATGAATTAAGTAGCTCCCCTTGGGTCCCATGAACTATTGAAAATTAGTTTTCTGATATTGAGAGGTGAAAATAGAAATGAAAGAGCTGATTTACTTTCTTTGGCCTCTTTACTAGAAGGCACAGACAACAGAGAAAATTGTACATCAAAGTCAATACCCAGGCTGAGAGGTGGGTATCACCCAAAGACCTCCCAACTTTGCTCTTTGGAATTTCCATTTTCAAGTCTGTACCTGACCTGAGTACCATCTTTCAACTTTTCCTCCAAATGTACTTCCTGTCTGAAAACATACTATTATTCTTATTGAATTCTGGCCAATTTCTGGTTTCATCCCCAATTCACATAACACTGAAGTTCATTAATCTCCATCCCTTTTTACACCGTGTGCCTTGTTTCATTCATATCCACTGAGTGTACTAATTCCTTAGGTATTTCTATCACCATCTATGCATAATTCAAATACTTCTCACCGGGGGTGTTATTTTATGCCCATAATTCATTAATGAAACCAGTCACGATGCAATGCCGGCTGGCCAGGATTTCCTCATGAAGCTGTAGTTAGATCCCTAATCAACAGCAAGATGAGAAGTTTATACTTAAGGATACATCTCAAATATTATGAATTATTCTCTCTTATATACTCTTTAGTTTATGATAGAGACCAGTTGTAAACAGGGACTTAATCATTGTTATATAATTTACAAAAATGTATTATACACAGCTAAAATTTTTGAAATATATTTAAGTAAAAATTTTAAAGGGGATGTTTTATTCTGAGTTCTACATAAATAACCATTCAGTTATTTTATACCAAGTGAGAAAGTGACCTTAAATCTGTTTCAGTAAGGATTGTAGGAAATGATTACAGATTAATATGCATACTTTTTCTAGCTAATTTTAATATAGATTATCATTTCTCCTGAGTCATGTTTTTTCCCATTGTTAAAATGAGGGATTTCAACATTATATGCTCAGATATATGATTATATATGTTCATAATAACGTGATAAGTCAGGAATTGTAAAAGGACATTTAACCATTGAAAGGCTGGTAGGTAAATTATTCTTTGCAGATAACATGATTTTCTAAATAGAAAATCTAATTGAATTTAAATTAAACAAAAAGAAAATCCAAGTTAGTTAAGGATTAATCAGCTAAACTAATAAATAATTCAAAGTGACTTGATTCAAAAAGTGAATATAGCAAGGAATAACTGTCAGTATTAACCAATTGTGAATAATAAAATCTGAGGCAGCTGGGTGGCTCAGTCGGTAAAGCAGTGGCCTTCAGCTCGGGTCATGATCCCAGGATCCTGGGATTAAGCCCCGCATAGGTCTCCCTGCTCAGTGGAGAGCCTCCTTCTCCCTCTCCCTCTGCCTGCAACTCAGCCTACTTGTGCTATCTCTCTGTCAACAACAACAACAACAACATAATATAAAAATAATAATAAAATAATAAAAATAATAAATTCTTTTCACAAAAGCAAAAGTGATACAATGTAACTAGTAATAGCCTTAAGAAATGTGCAATAACCACATACAAAAAGCTATACACATTTTAAAGAGAAGAAAAAAACAACAAAGATGTGCCGAAAAAAAAATTCCAAAAAGCTAAATGGATGATTTTTATATGTGAAAACTGTTAACACACCTCCTATTGATTAAATGGAGTATTTTTTAAAATGTGAAAATTCATATTAGATTTGGAGATGGGGAAGAGGAGAAGTGGAGAAGAGAGAGAAGAAAATGGGCAGGAAACAATTAAAAAAATGAGAGAAGAAACAAAATTCTGAAGATTTTAATGTTCCTTTAGGTATAAACCGCAAGATATTCTCAGATTGTGGCTCTTCTCATGCTTTTTATCTACATCTCTCAGAGGCTTCCATTTAGCAATTTTACCCAGATAATCACAGTAAAAAATGTATGGTTTTTACAAAGCAGATATGGCAGCAGCTAGGACAGTACAACCTGGAAAATTAGGCTTATGTTCCAAATTTGATTTTCAGCATTGACTCTTTCCATGTCTAGATTAATACCTCAAAACATTAACTTAATAAAATAGAGCACTCTTAGTGGACTGAAGGAGTGGGTGAAAGTTTCAAAGATCACCAGCTCAAAAAAATCAGTAACATTGTAAGTCAATATTTTGCATTTAAGATTAAAGATTTCACATATCAGAAAGCAGAGAATAAATAGCAGTATACTGAAAAGAATATTTGACTAGGAAACCAGATTCCAGTTCCACAATTAGTCAAATACTGACCTTGTATGTTATCTACTTCTCTCTGGGCTTCTGTTTTTGTTTCTGCCAAAAGAAATTTTGGACTACCTCATCCCCTTTTTCTATTCTAAAATAATTACACTTCCATGATTTTAATCCCATAACCTATGACAAACCCAAGACCATTTGTAGTAGGGTCAAAGTTCTGATCATCAAAAATGTATCTTGTTCAAATCCTCAATGTGATTGTGGAATTGATTATGTTAGGTGCTGGGGCCGGGAGATAAGCATTAATTAAATAAACAAAATGTACCACCCAGAGCACTAGCATTATACATTTCAAAGCATCTGATCTGCACAGTCATCAGATGCATAACCACTACGTTAAATATGTCATGGACTGAGTCACTGAATGAAAAAAGAGCAGATAGTATTTTTTTGTGGGCTTATATATTTTTAAACTCTAGCTTTAAAGCTAATGAATTAGCATTCTATCATTACATAGGTCTGTTATGCTTGACTTCTCCCTTGCAAAGAATTAAATCAGTGGTCCTCAAATGTTTTGGTCTCAAGACGCAAACCTTAAAAATTACCGAAGACCTTAAATATAGTTTATGTGGACTATCAATCATTACTATATTAGAAATTAAAACTAAGAAATTTAAAATATTTATTTAAAATAAAAATAAGCCATTTAAAAATATCATTCTTATTTTTAAAAAGTTTAGTTCTAAAAAAACATGAATCTTATTTTAGGTCTACTTGCTCTTGAACTCACTGTATTGCCATGTGTTGTTTTGACTGAAGTATTTTAGGAAAATTCTGTCTCACACAGAGATGTAATTAGAAAGAAAGAGTATTTTGATAGGCTTTCAAATAATTACGGATATTCTTTGATTTTACACTAAACATGAAAGAGGTGAGTTGTTGCCATGTAGAATCTGAGACCATATCAATTAAATTTTTGTACTTTGTTATGTTAAAATCCATCAGTCTTTGTCACACTTGATGGGATCTTTAAATGTGTATGATTTTGTAACATCATGCATTGGGTCTTTATAAAGTACTGCTTCACTTAATCCACAAAATCCCCCATATTCCCAAGTGTTAACACATTTCATTATATAATATCAAGAAACCCATGTTTCTTAATATCAACACCAACTTCATTATAAAAAGTAAGTATGTTGGAAAGCTGTAAAATTTACAGGGGTTATGCAAGTTTTTAAAAATTCTAATTTTCACTTGTGAGTTTGAATTTTATCACAAACAACAAATGATTAGTTGTTTTCTTTGAAGTCACAAACTGACTTTATTAATTTTTTATAAGCTACCTGTCAAAAAAACTAAATCTAAGTAAATGATGCTGTATGTTAAATAGTAGCTTTTTCAGCTTTTTTTCAAATATCTAAGAACTTTCCTCAAAACCATTGCACTTCAGTTTGCAGCAGAAATGTTGATGTACGGCTTTCATTTTGTCACCAGGAGTATTAATAAAATGGTCAAGCTTTACTAAAGTTAATACATCAGTAACTTGATGATAACTTCTTCATCAATAACATTCTTAAGTGAAACTGGAATTCTTTTTTTTTTCTGGAATGCTTGAAAACAAAAAATGTAAAGGCAATGGGGTACAGTTTGGTTCCACTGCCTTGATTCACAGTAAGGTGCAGCAGTTTTAATCATCATTGCTTTTGCTTCAATCAGTACAAATATCAACATGGCAAAACCACTAATGATACTTCAGTTTTGATGTCAACAGCCCATGAGAGTCTCAGGGATATCCCAGGAGTCCTTAGTACACACTGATCTAAAGTCTTCGAACAAATAAATGCCATTATAAACCTCCCAAGATATTTTTAAAGTTGACTTTAAAAAAAGTACATTTTTATGCAATAAATTGAAATGCCTCATAATTCAAGGTTCAGGAGAGAGAATAAAATTTGAACAAGACAGATTTAGAATGTCAGCATAAGAAGTAAATTTTTAAAAGTCATGCCATAGTAAATTATAATAGGGCATAAGGAGGATGGCAAATGGACTTTAGAAATATGTGTTTATTCCTTTTAACCATTGCTTGCATACCTTGTAGTTTATAGTCTTGAAATGGTGCCGTCATTAGACAGTTTCTACTTCTTTGGCTGGCAGCGGTTGGAAATGGTCCAAAATGCAACTCTGGAATCTTGTCTCTGGCATCCAAAATACATGAAAGATAATGTAGAGTTAACCTGCTTCTCCCAGAACTTAACCTTTAAATCTGAGTCAGACAAGGCCCTGGTTTCAAAAAGGTTCTTGCCAATTTGAAACTAGTCACATGCCATCTTTTTTAGCCAATCACAGGGCCATGCTAAAAACAACAGCTGGTCGACTGAGACATCATTCCAACACACCTGTAATCACCACTATCATTTTTGCTGACTCTCTACCAGAAAGTTCTGAGGACGGCACATAATCCCATCAAATCTTACAGCACCCAACATGTAGAAAGAAAAAATTATGTTCACTCTACACAAGGATTACCCAGTTTGATCCAAGCCTCACAGTGAGTCAAAAGTTAAAATACTGATGAAAGAATTTGGATGTGGGATCTTTATTTCAAGAAATACCTTTTTTATTCTTATTCATATTCCTTTATGTGGCTGAAGGAAATGAATAGGAAATAACCTCTACAATTATCATTTTTAGAGTGTTTTTCACCAGTACATAAAATGGCTTTGTGCTATTAACTATCTGCCAGTGAAACATTACAGTATGGAACTAGTATTTATTCAGTTCTTACTTCTGTAAGACATGCTTTTAGGCACAAAAGCTTTGAAGGTAGACATTATTATTACATAAATTAAATTACAGTGCTTTTAGCATTTGGTTAAAAAGGTTGGTGTAAAAATACCCAAGGAAAAAAAATCTGTAGCTACCTTTTGGCTTTAAATTATTCCTAATTAGCAAAGGAAATGTGTTCCAGCTACTATACACTATGCTCTTAGTGTATCTGTGGCAGTAGAAGATTGTATCTAATACTTGAAACATGAATCAACTAGGAGTTACATGACTCCTCAACAGCTGCTAATTACAGGGCAATGACTGAGAAACTACTTGCTGAATCCTCTACTCTTTCCAACCAGTCAATATTGCAAGTTCTCAGGGCTCAGCCTTCAGATATTTCTCTACCACATTTACTCCTGACTTGCATGGACTTTCTTTGTGTCAAATACACTCTCGATATATTCATGATTCCCAGACTCACATTTCCAGTCCAGACCCCTTCTCTGAACTCCAGACTGGCATATCCAAATCTCTGCTCAACATACTCATCTTATATTTAATGTGTCCTAACCTTAACAGTTAGTTTGCCCTAACCTTCTGGACTGCTTCTTCCCACTTAGTCTCAATTGCAGTAAAGTGTACCACTCCTCATCCAGTTGGTCACGACAAAAATCTTGAAGCCATGCTAGACTGTTTTCCGCATCCAATCCATTAGAATATCCTCGTCTCTATCTTCAAATTTCAGATCTGACCCCTTGTCACCATCTCAACCTATACCACACTGATCAATAACCTGATCATCAGTCATCCAAAATACTGCATTTCCTCCTAAGCATCACTGCTTCCGTGATTAGCCCCGTTCAGCAGTCTATCCTGTATACAACAGTTAGAGTGATCTCATTGAAGTACTAGTCAGATTATGCTGCTGCCTTGCATTAACCCCTCAAATGCCTTTTTAGCACAGTTAGAATAACATTGTTTTATCTTGGCATACAAAACCATATTTGATCGTGCCCTACTACTCTGTTCTTTCCAACCTAATTTTCACTCAGTTCCAGCCATGCTGTCTGCAGCCTTTGCAGTTTCTATACTCTCCCCTTTGAAACTTTTCCTGGAGATGCTTACAAGTCTCACTCCTTCATTTCTTTCACATCTCCACTCAAATGTCACCTCATCAAAGGCGCTTCTCTGACCATGTTCTCTAAAATAGTAGCTCCATCACTCTCTATCCTCAACCTCTCATTACTTGTTTTTCTTAGCATTTATACCTTGTTATCTCTGTCTCTGTCTACATATATATCACATACATATATGTATGCATATATCCATACATATGAGTGAAAACACACATCATTGCCCCTTTAATGCTTACAACAGTGCTTGGCACATAGTTGTAAATATTGTTGAAGTAACAAATGAATCAAGTACTCCTTCATGAGGACTTTGTACATAAACAGTATACATAATATCTAATTTCTGAGATATCTTCACTAGCTGTACTTAATGGCCAGTTCTTTGATAATAAAGTGCTAGAAATTAATGCTGGAACCACATACATAACACCAATAAAATATATATATATATATACATATATATATATATATATATATATATATATACACACACACACACACACACTCACTATTTCTAGAAATACACACACACACAGACAAGCCAAGTGAGAACAAGTAAAGGCTATTTATTCAGAGTTTCTATAAGAAGGGAGTCAGAAATTAACATTTATTTGTGTTTGGTTGGCTCAAGGACAGGCAGAGCAGGGAGAAACTGTAGAAAGGTTAAATTAAAAGTAAGGCAGCCTATTTGATTGGATAAGGGTGCATATTTAGTTTTCTGTGATTGGTCCTATGTTGAAAGTAGAGGAAAATATTAAAGAAGTTCTCAGCTATTAATCATATTATTAATCAAGTCCTGGTCATCTGGGGCTAATTGCTTATTTGGCCTCTTGGACTGGTCATTGCAGATAGTGAGTTAGCTTTCTGGGCTGGTTGCTGAAGGTAATGGGTCAGAGTTGTATATAATCTGCCCATTGGGGGCGCCTGGGTGGCTCAGTGGGTTAAGCCGCTGCCTTCGGCTCAGGTCATGATCCCAGGGTCCTGGGATCGAGCCCCGCGTCGGGCTCTTTCCTCAGCAGGGATCCTGCTTCCCTTCCTCTCTCTCTCTCTGCCTGCCTCTCTGCCTACTTGTGATCTCTGTCAAATAAATAAATAAATAAATAAATAAATAAAAAATCTGCCCATTGCTTACTTGTATGTTCAGCCTATAAGCAGGTAACTTTCAATAAGATACATATAGTACATTATATATTTGAAAAATATTTTTATAATTATATTTTTAATCTCCTTTAATATTTTTGTTACCTTTTAAGTGTCTATAGTTAAGGAACATCTCTAGGTATTGCTGCTAGCGATAAACATCTAGAACAAATAGACTCATTTAGCAATGGTAGTCAAAATTCTGTGTTCAAGAATTTCTTATTTAAAAATGGCAAAGAGTATTACCTAAAATATCTGTAACAACAAAAATAAGATGAAAAACGTATTCCGTAGGAGCTTCTAAGGATATAATAGAGTGAGACAAGATTAGAAGAAATAATCGTCAAGAATTTCTAAGAACTGAGGGCATAAATCTTCATTTGGAGAACCTAAAAAATTGAAAGCAAGATAAAGTGCTTTTATAAGTTCTCATCTATAGAATATTTCAGTAAAACTTAAGGATGTCAAAATATTAAAGAACTTATAAAACTCAACACCCCCAAAATGAATAATCTAAGTTAAAAAATGAGCAGAAGATGTGGATAGACATTTTTTGAAAGAAGACATACAGGTGGCTAATAGACACATGAAAAGATGCTCAACATCACCGGTCATCAGGAACTACAAGTCAAAATTACAGTGCGATATTCCCTCACACCTGTCAGAATGGCTAAAACTCACAACATAAGAAATAACAGGTGTTGGCAAGGATGTGGAGAAACATCCTCATTTTTTTTTATTCTCCTAATTCAAGGGAACGCTCTTAAACTGTTGGTGGGAATGCAAAGCGGTACAGCCAGGCTGGAAAACAGTATGGCGTTTCCTCAAAAAGTTAAAAATAGTACTACTCTAACACTCAGCAATTACATTACTCGGTATTTACTCAAAGAACACAAAATACAGATTCAAAGGGATAAATGCACCCCATATTTATGGCAGCATTATCTACAATAGCTAAATTATGGAAAGAGCCCAAATGTCTATTGACTGACGAATGGATGATGGAGAGGTAGTTTATGTACTCAATGGAATACTACTCAGCTATAAAAGGGATGAAATCTTGCCATTTGCAACAACATGGATAGAGCCAGAGAGTATTATGCTAGGTGAAATGTCAGTCAGAGAAAGACAAATACCATATGATTACACTTGGATGTAGAATTTAAGAAACAAAACAGAGGAGCAAAGAGAAAAAGAGAGTCAGGCAAACCAGGAAACAGACTCTTAACTGTGGAGAACAAACTGATGGTCACCGTAGGGGAGGTGAGTAGGGGGATGGGTGAAATGTGTGATGAGCGCCAGGTGATGTATGGAATTGTTGAATCACTATATGGTACACCTGAAACAAATACTACACTATATATTAACTAATGGGGATTTAAATACAAATTAAAAATAAAAATAAGAATTAAAAAAGAATAAAAAATAGAACTACCCTAGGATCCAGTAATCACACTACTGGGTATTATCCAAAGAATAAAAAAAACACTAGTTCAAAGGGATACATGCACCCCTATGTTTATAGCAGCTTTTTTACAATATCCAAAACATGGAAGCAGGCCATGTGTCTATCGATTGATGAATAGATAAAGATGTGATGTATATACAATGGAATATTATTCAGCCATAGAAAAGAATGAAATCTTGCCATTTGCAATGACATGGATGGAGCTAGACCGTATAATGCTAAGTGAAATAACTCAGTCAGAGAAAGAAAAATACCATGATTTCACTCATGTATGGAATGTAAGAGACTAAACAAATGAGAAAGGGGGAACAGAGAGAGACAAATCAAGAAACAGACTCTTAATTATAGAGAACAAATTGGTGATTACCAGACTTGAGGAGGGGAATGGGATGGGTTAATTAGATGTTGGGATTAAGGAAGGCACGTGTTGTGATGAGCACCAGGTGATGTATGGAATTGTTGAATTACAATATCATACATCTGAAACTAATAACGACACTATCAGTTAACTAACTGAAAGTAAAATAAAAACTTTAAAAAAGAATCCAAACAACTGTGTCATGTAACTGGTAGAAAACACTGGCATACATATTTGCATGTGAGTAAATATTTGAGGAAATAAGGATGTGACAAAATATATTTCCAGAGCAGTTCCTAATTTAACCAAGATTTGCTGATTTCCTGTTGCTGTCCTGAGCATTTTCAGTACTTTTTTTCCTTAATCCTAACAATGCTGTGAAGTATACACTATTATTCCCATTAATCTGGAAAGAAAACTAAGATCAGGGAGATTGAGTAAATTTCTCAAGCCACAATATAACTAACAGAATTGGAATTGGAATACAATTTTTCTCATTGGATAGTTGGTGATCCTAAGATCCTCTACCATTAGACTTTCTTCCTGAAGTCAAATCCTCATCACCATATTAAAGAAGATCATCAAAGGCTTTAAACTGTAAAAACAGAATCTTTGTGGACTTGGTTATAGTTATTTGATTGAGAGGCCAAAGAGGAACAGAAAAGAAAAATCATATTTACTGGGGCACCTGGGTGGTGCAGTGGGTTAAAGCCTCTGCCTTTGGCTCATCATGATCCCAGGGTCCTGGGATTGAGCCCGCATAGTGCTCTCTGCTCAGCGGGGAGCCTGCTTCCCTTCCTCTCTCTCTGCCTGCCTCTCTGCCTACTTGTGATCTCTGTCCATCAAATAAATAAATAAAATCTTTTAAATCTTTTAAAATCTTAAAAAAAAAAAAAGAAAATCATATTTACTGGGCTCCAGGTAGTAATGGAACTGTGACAAATTTCCTGATTCTGACTTCTGCATTTCATAGGCATGGTGGGTGGAAGGGAGTTATATATGTATCTACTGAGGTCATTAGCACTGAAAATATCTTACTTGATTTGCAAGAGGTAGAGTTTAAGATTTTTTAGAGATAGACAAATCAGAAATAGTTCTGATGTAGCAATAGGTCAGTATATGGATAAATAGGTTGTCCCATATGTAATTGTTTGTTTGCTTACTATTATAATTTATATTAATCATATTATTCATTCATGGTCAATATCCAGAGAAAATCTGCTAATACGTGTAAAGAATAACAGCCAGTCATGAGAGAAGAAAGGAGAACAGTATGACCCCTATTTCCATTCCTGTTATAGGAAGAAAATGAAGTGGACCCTATCAAACTCTTGGGAGAAGGAAGTTCAGACACACAAAATACTTTAGGCGAGCTGTCAACTTTTCCCCTATAATTTGTGATAATCTAACTGATGTGTGTGTGCAATGTCAGAATAAAGGTCAGGGAACCCCAAAAAATATGACAGGGCATCAAGTAATATAACACATATTAAAAACTCAGATATCTCCTGACATAATACTATATATTGAATACTTTGGGTCATACCAAATTTCTCATCAAATAGTATATCTTTTGATAACCTGCTTGCTATATACATAAACACAGATCTTGTTTCTTTCTGTACTGAGCATTTAAGCAATCTTACGACATGTATTCATTGTCTTATGATGACTGAGGTTGCAGGAGTTCAAAATGTATTGTCACTTGGGTGACTCAGCTTCCAAGTGACAATACATATTACCTAATTTTAGATAACGTGTTAGAGGTTTAACCTGTCTTGGGTTAGAAGAGGCTCTGATTAATGTCTATATCATTTGAGCACTGAAACAAATAGCTATGCTGTGTACTTATTTCTCAAAAGTAGGGTTCTTTCACATGTTTAAGCTGCATGCTTCTAGAACAGAGACTTATTTCCCTCTTATGTGTTTCATAATTTGGGACAATTCTTCTGTGGCAACTCTTATATTAATAAGAAATTCTCATTTCAGGCAAAGAGCTAATGCTAACTCTAAAGAGGAAGTGAAGGGTCTTCTGATGGTATTTTAATTTGAGTTATTTACAAAAATGAATGCTTATAACATAATCAATTAATTTGCCTTGTGGTATGTGCTTGAAACCAGTACTTTGTAGATGTGTTTATTTATTCAGCAAATATTTACCTAAAGCCCACCATATAGAGATACTGTTCTAGATGCTGGAGTGATAGTAGTGAATACAACAGAGTTCTTGTCTCTATGGGAACTTTTAGTCAAAAAAGGAGACAGAGGACCACCAAGGCCTAGCTTCTGTAACAATAGATCACCACTCTTTGTGGGGGGAAGGTGGCTTACTACATGCTAGGTGCTACGTTAAATGTCTTATATTCGTTATGTTATGTACAAGACTTGGTACTATTATCATTTCTACTTTGTAGACAAAGACATGAGGGCCTGGGAAATTTAAGAAACCTGGCAAAGTTCATACAGCTGGGCAGTGGCAGGGACAGAAATCCAATGCAGGTCTAATGATTGCCGTGTCCACGCTTTAAACCATTTCTCCAGTGTGCCTGTACTGCGTTCAGTGTGCTGTTCCACTTTAAACCTGGCGAATATGACATAATATAGAGGAACGGTAATGCCATTGAATAATGAATGGGGAGAGAAAGGGGAACACATATGTGAGTCAGATGATGAAGTGTGCTGATGTTAAGTTTATGGGGCCTTAAATTGTTTGGAGTGGTCAAAGAGGCAACTGGAGATTTGAAACAGTCTCTAGGTCTAAACCTGGAAATTATAACTGCTGTCATGTATTTGAATTTGCTGTGTATTGACACTTTCCCTCCACTAGATTATGTGGTTTTTAGAGCAGAATCCATTTGTAGATATGTATATCTTTATTTATCATGAAACTTGATATTGTCATTTGCAAGTATGTTCTTGACACCTTCCTTTAAAATGGAACTTAATCTGTGCTCTTCCCCAAATCACATTTAACCTCTTCTAGATGCGTAAAAATTGTGCCCTCTGGACTGTTAGCTGTCTTCATTTTTTGATGCGTGGTACAAATTGATAAGAACATGCACAAATCATCTCTATTTGTATTTTTTGATTACCAGAAAAAAGGACTGGAAGGGAAGTTTTTACTTTGTCTTCTCCTGCCTCCTCATGGGACTATACTTTGTCCATTTATGAAAGGTATCAAGTAAGTATGAAAGTTTGACATATATGGAAACTATGTGAAGCGGGGTACTTGGGTTGTAGTGCCCTCTGCTGGGAGAAGTGATAGAACATAGGTGTTCTTTTCTAATAAGCCCAGGTTTCAGAGGTAAAATTTTGAAAGCTTATTCATTCCTTAAGCAAATATATTTGGGATACTATATAGAAAAATAATTCAAAATAATATACTTACTTAAATACCAGGCTATTTTACAGAATTTAAAATCTAATTCAGCTTATAAAATTGGATTAACACAAATTTTAATAACACATCTGTGGAAAGCAAATGCATATACCTGTTTTCTTTTCCTTCTTCTACCCATTTAAGGAAAAAATTTAGCTTTCCAATATGAGACTGAACTTTTGATCATTATTCTGTAAAGAATCTCTTGCTGACTATCTAAGCCCTCCAGCTCTATTTCTACTTCTTTTTGACCTGAAACTTCAGTATGAACCTGTCTACTAGTCATCATTCGGCAATCATTCATTCGGCTATTAATAATTTGGGCTGATTAACAGAGCACTTTACTGTTTATAGAAACTTTCCATTCTTTGTAGTAGCAGAAATTAGTGCCAGGGGTCTGTTTTACAGAACTAGGTTAGGCCAATTTAATTTATGCCTCTCCCAATATCCAAGTGCTCTCTCCCATTTCTCAGACCCCTTCAAGTTTAAGGGGCCATTTGAGTTTCGTCTAATCATCTAAGACCCTTAGTGAATATATTTTCAGTTCCGCTAGTAGATCTGTTAGCAGCTTTCTTTTTCTCTGCCATGGAGATTGTGGAGGCTACGTGTTCACATGGCATAGCCCAGATAAAAGCAGCCTGAACTGCTGATCCAGCTGCCTTGATGAGTCATCCTACTGACAATAGTCTAAGACCGAGAAATAAATTGTGGCGCATTAAGCTATGGAGATTTAGGTGTGTGTTACAACAATATGATCTGGACTATCCTAATAAATGATGCTGTATTCAGTCACGGGATTTGAGAGTGTGTTTCTCTGCTTTCGGTGCCCTACCCAAGTACCTCCACCCCTTCAGTGGGAAGTCTTTTTTGATTTCTTCCTGTTCATCTTTACATGGCTCATCTCAGCTCAATTGCCCCCATCCGCTTCCTAGTTAGCTGCCTCTTCAACATGCTTCTTTTGTGCCTATGTAGATGAATGATTCCTGGTTATTTATGGATGGACAAAGTTATTTTGTGGTTGTTATAGATACTTCTCTTTAGAAAAATTAGCATGGCTCAGTGGTTTCAAAAGTTTGGTCTGCATACCCCAGCTGGTGTCTGAGATCCGTTCAAGAGGTCTGTGAAACCAAACCAGTGGTTCAAAGCAATAGTGGTTAAAACTGCTGACACCTTAGTAAATCAAGGTGTTGGCATCGGGCTCTACCAGGAGTCATCCTATCCCCGCATTCTTCACTGCCACACATTCACAGAGGGGAAAAAAATCTAACTTATTTAAGCATTCCCTGGATGAAACATTAAGAATTACATTAGAATTGCATTAAGAATTCCCTGGAAGAAACATTAAAAATTATGAAATCTTGAGGCTGAGTGTGTCTTTGTAATATTCTGAATGACCAAAAGAGAAGTATGCATAAGCCTTGCCACTGTTAAGTTAAGGTTGTTTTTCCCTCTAACAAGGCATTAAACATGAAGATAGTTGGGAAGTTCCTGGAGGAACATTACATCCCCCCACCCCCCATTTCAAGTATCTGTCAATGGGCTGCAGATTATAAGGACCTTTAATTGAATATACATTCCCATCTGGAAGCTTGGCCATTGATAGAAATGCTTTGTTCTTGTAAATTGCTAAAACATTTGTAAAACTGAGGGAGAATCATGTCTTGCAGGATTGTGATCTCCATAAGTTAACTATTTGTTTTTCCTTTAGGGCAGCCAGGAGTGGAGGTGGGGGGGGGGTGTCAGCTCCTGTTTGTCCTCAGTTTGCCTTCTGTTCCCTCATCATTTTCATACAAGAATATTTGCGAATACTTGAAAACACTATTAACATTCTCTTCCCGTTTTCAACTACATACCTGTGTAATGCTAGATTTTTTTCATATACTTCAACAACAACAACAACAAAACAGATTGAATGAAGAAGCAGAGATGAAAAACCAGCCACCTTCTATTAAGCCAGATATTAAAGATAATGCCATATTTCTCATTTTTTTTCTATTGGAGAATATCACTATTTTTAAATAAAACTTCTGTGATTTATGTTAACATGTAATGAGTTTAATACTGCTATTTTTAGTGGATTAAATACTTTGAATGGTTTTCAGTTTAATTCTTAGTATGATAAATATCAATAGATATAGGCTATATAGAAACAAAAATTCTTTGAGCGTCTCAGTAATTTTGAAGAACGTAAAGGGACCCCAAGAGCTCAGAGTTTGAGAACCACCAATATAATCTAAGATCTAGGATATGGACTTGGTAAAGCTAGCATAGCAGATTTAGCTATATGACTCTATTATTTTAAAAAAATCCACAAATTTATCTATTTTTAAATAGTGTATGAGTGGATGTGATGCTAATTGGCAGTACTTGATTTTCTAAAAATGGTCAATAAAATTTTATAGAAAACGGCTGCCTTTGCATTGCTACTCCTCATCCAAAAGACCAGCAACCACCTGACCAAACATCTCAACCTGGCAGGCCTCAACCCTGGCTGGACTGGCCTCATCCTCAGGCATGACTGGGAGCCGTCTGCATCTATTTATAAGGGACCCACATGCTGCATCCCCACTGGCCTGCCTGAGCCTCTCCCTCCAGCCTGAAGGTAAATTTCCAACTACCTTCCAGCCGTCTCTCAACCCATAGACCAAGTGGAAACAATAACAGAAAAAGAGGGGGGGGGGGGAAGAGCAAAAAATAAAACAAGAAAACCACACACGCACAAAAAAACACTTGTCATTGTACAAAGACAGTCTGCTTTCAAGTTTGTTTTAATTAAAATACATTATACATTTTCATGGTTCATAGCTACTTCTTTTTATATGTGTTACAAAAGAAGAATTTCCACAAAAACCTGTATCAACACTGAAGAACTACTGTACCTGGTCTCTGGAGGTCTAAAATGTGTTTTGCAGAGTTTTGCTGATGGTGAGATTGTTTCACAGTGATTTCAAGAGTCAATCAAGCTCCCCATACAAATAAGAGACTTGAATTCAATGCGTGATTCTGGTCAGCGTTAGTTTACAACCAGCCTCCTTCCTCAAATGCTATGACATGAAGGCAGATAGAGCATGTTTCAACCCACCCCTCAGAAAGTGTTGGTTCCAGTCTCACAGTGCTGCCAGATAACTTGCAATGAAAAGGGACATATTTTCATAATTCCAGAAAGTCTGCGTTACTCAAACCAATAGCTTTATGCCACGTCAAGTCATGACGTGGGTTCATGCAAGAGAGAAATAGTAATTGTCCTTTTTTGATAGGAGCACTTTCTTTGCTCAGGTCTTCTTGACTAAACTTGAGATTTACTTTGTAAGACTGCTTAAAATTCAAGTTCATAAATATTCCCTCAGGACCACAATTCTTTCAAAACAGCCATTGTACACACGAATTTAAAATGCATGCTAAGTAAAGTTGGGAGTAACCTTAGGCAAGAGTGACTTCAGAGAGTTGCTACAAGATGCTTTTCTCTTAGATACCAGTCTTGGAGGCAATCCAGTTGCGGTAGGCAGTCACTCGCATATAGACACCTGGCTTATTGACTTCACCACATTCTTCTCCCCAGCTCACGATTCCAACAAGGTACCAAATATTTCGAGAATTGGGATGAACTAGTGGTCCTCCAGAGTCGCCCTAAATAAAACAAAGAACAGTGATCATTATGAGAATTAACTTCCAGATACTTTACTAAGTTATAAACCCAGATGAAATTTGTGATTCATGCTTCATACAGACCGTAGGAAAATGTATGGTGTAAATCCCTGCATCACCCTTTACCCCATCTGTGGCTGGAGTATATTCTCTGGGGCTCTTTGGTGTTAACTTGAATCTTGAAGGCATGAACTGATAAGTTATAAGGTCTAATTCTATAAGAAAGCCTTTGGGAGACAAATATTATAGATGTACTTGGAGAACAGGGCTTTTTATCTGAGAAAAGTAGCCAAAACCCTGGCCATGGAGAGGCCAAGAAGGTAAGAGATATGGGCTGGAAGTAGTTGAAAATCCTTGGAGACTAATCCTTTACTGAAATATGGTTAAGATTATGGACTGTGATGCTAGAAGACCTTGTGTGCCAGCTTTTCCACTCACTTGCTATGTGCTCTTGTGCAGATCTGTTTACCTTCTTGTGTCTCAGCTTTCTCATCTGTAAAATGGTAATGGTAGTATCTACATCACAAGGTTGTGATGAGGATTAAATGAAGTGTTTGTAGAAGACTCAGTCCATGCTTGGTCAGAGTAATTCCAACTTAAGTATTTGTTAAACACTAACAAACATACGTTGCATGTAGTGGAAAATTACTTTAGCACCAAAACTAGAGGGGGTTTAATAGAATTGTCAAAGGACAAATTAATGGAAGCATACAATTGTCTCCATATTGATAATTTTCATAAAATAACAGCAATTATTTATACACTCTATGGTCAGTATGACTAGTGTCCAGACTTACCTGGCAGGCATCTATATTTCCTTCCAAGTACCCAGCACATAGCATTGTGTCAGATACCAAACCATCATATCCTTCCCTAGAATTACAAGTGTTTGTGTCAATGATCTTCACAGGTGCCTTCTGAAGTACCTCTGGGTATTTACCTAAAGGGAGTAAACATCACCAGTAAAAGAGCTGCTCTGAAACAGAGCAGGGTGGAAAGCTTGTTATGTCCTCTGTGCATAAAACCTACATTTGACTCTTGCCTATTCTTAAGTTTAAAAAGCCCACTCAGTTCCCTCATCCGAATCAATGAAATAGAAACTTTCAAAGAATAGTTTGAAGTCTTTTAAATGCTGTTTTTCCATGTCCTTTTCTCTCATCTTGTATGTCTAAACCAGAACTTTCTCAGTTAGTTACTCCAGGTTGGGGAGTTTCTACAACCAGTTGGTCTCCACAGATGTTTCCAAACCAAGGCAATTTGAGAAGCCATAACTTCATAAGCATTATTTCCTGAGACATGGCCTGGGAGAACTTGGAATCCTGAAGTAATTGATGCCTTTCACTCTGTACCTTGGTCACCCTTTTTCTTGATGCTTTTGTATTCAAACACTATGGTAAGCCTTCACTGAACTTACCATTATATGAAAGTGCTCCCCATCCTGTAACAACAACTCCTTCACCTGGTGGAAAAACCTGTGTGGCTTCAGGAAGGCAAACTCGATGTACATCGTTCTGAAACAAGACTTTTGTAGTGAGCTGTATAACTGCAATATCATTATGATGTTCACCTTGGATGTAGTCTTCATGAACAATAATTTGTTGAACATAACGTTGCATATAGGGGGGATTTACTCTGGTGCCAAAGCTGACAGTATAGTTTTTTGGATTGTTTGTCCTAAAGAAAGAAAAATTGTGTATTTTGTATTTATCTCAAAATAACATAAACAATGAATTTTGGAACACTAAAAAAAAATTAAATTAAATTAAAAAAAGATAGAAATAAAGCCTGCATCTACTGTATTCTTTTCATTACATTAATATTTCTTTGCTGTGTAGCTCATTAACAGTGATAGTCCAATTTCAAAAATTCATTTAAAAATCTTGTTTGAGTCCCTATACCATATGCTATGTAAAGTAATGGGACTATAGAAATAAAAATTAATAGTCATACCTTCAAGAAATGGGCATAAAATGAAATATGGGCATAAACACAGACATTTATAATTGCTTAGTGCTTTGTATCTAATTAGTGGGACAACAAAACAGGTGGACTTAAATCTGCATGCTCTAGGGAAGAGATTTCTTAGGGAAAAGTAGCATTTTGGGTAAGACTACAGAGCTGAGTCACAGTTGCCTAAAAGATCAGGAGAAGGGGATAGGCATGTGCAGAAGGGGAGGGAGGTATGACATAAGATGATGTGTTTTAGCAACGATGAGTCGTTAGGGATGTCTAGAGTATAAAGTGATGAGAGATAAGAATCACATGAGAAAAAAAATGTAGTATCAAGAATGAATGACTCTTTGCATTTTTATAGGTAATGCAGAAAAATCTTAGATTGGCTTCCTATATAAACTGTCTTCCAAGCCAGGACACTTGAAATGAGAGTGCTACTGATAATGAAGCTGGGAAAACAGGTAAGAACCGCAACTGTTCCAGGGTCTTTGGTCTCCCTATCCTCGGGCAACATGAAGAACTTACTTTTGAAAGCAGTGAGCTGCAGTCACCAAGTATCTTTCACTGATCAAAGATGCCCCGCAGTGGTGTTGGCCATTTTTTTTGAGAGTTGCTTGCCATGGCCATTCTCCTCTCTCAGCGTTGGAACCTCCCCTGATTCTATCATACGTAGCTGACATCCTTGCTCGTGTCCCACAGCCTGTCAGAGTCAGTTTTGTTCCATTGAGAGTAGGAAGATAATGTTTATTTGATTATAAAGCAGAGAGTAAACTGAATTATTCTTGTATGGTTCTATCTGACAATATCTTGCACTGAAGAGGATAGGTTATAATTTGCACAAGAATCACTAGCAGCCCTTGGATCACCTCTATACCCAGCATAGGATCTCCAAGATTCTTCAGCACTTGCAGAATATGAAAGCTGTGGAAGGCAGATAAAGTCACAGTTAAGTCCATGGGCTCTGCCACCCTGATCTGAATTCTGACCATATCATTCACAAGCTGGATGACCTTGGGCAGATTGTTTCACTTCTTTGTGCTTCAGTTTCCCCATCCTCAAATGGGATGATAATAATAATATCTACCTTTGGGATCGATGTGAGGATTAAATGATTTGTATGTAAAGCACCTGATTAGAATTGTGCCTAGTTAACAGTAACAAGTCTTGACTGTTATGTCTTAGATCATCTCACACATTTAATTAAGAAAAGTATCTGAACTTACGGTTGTTGATAATCTTTTCAGCATCAACCTTACTGATTTCTGAAATAAAACAAAAAGCTCATGGTAAATATAATACCCAACATTAATCCATTGACCCTAGGGCCGATGAAGTAAGATGCTTAGTTCAGCAGAGCAGGAGGGGTCCAGAAAATAATTTTGAATCTCAGGATAAAATGTCAGTAGAAAAGAGAGAGTATGGGTTTATTTGAATTGTTCTTCTACTTTATGTGAATGTATGATATGGAAATACCACCTTCATAGTTCCACATGAGAGACTTCTTTTTTATTTAATTGGAACTGTATTCTTTATCAAGTAAGGTGGAAAATTTCTGGTAACTTTTCTCGGTGGAACAGGAAGACCGGCAAGTGAATCTGATTTCTGTCAGTGCACAAAAATAATTTTTAAAAGTGACCTGTCTTATAATGGCAGATTGTATGCTATTTTTGAATGTTATAGGAGATCATGAAAAAATACACAAGACACACCATTACTTTTAAGGACTGTTCAGAGCTTTACTATCTGCTTTATAATGAGAAGCAGTTTTCCTCCCAGAACTGCTTTAAGTTATGCTATTATTATGATTTGAATATTATGTTCTCAATAATAAAGAACACAAAGTATTGCTCTGATATAAAATAATGACATAGTTATTGAAAAAATTGAGTATCAGCTTTGTGCATGGTACTTGTGATGTATGTTAGAAATAAAAAGATGAGAGTAACACTGCTCCTATTTAATTCATAAGCTTACCCATGAGCCTAAGAGAATTAGGATCTGTAGTCAGAGAGCCTGAATGGTTCCTCAGCATCTGACGTAAGATGCTTTCAATTCTTCTTCTTGTGTTTTCCTTCATTGATCTGGAAGCCTTGAATACTAGCCATATATGTGCAGTGACACTGTTGTTATGAGGACTAGAAACAAGATAAATATGTTTCAACGAGATAAACATATCTCATATATTGTTTAAAAATAGCATTTCCTTCCTCATTCCCCGTTGTTTTATATTTTTAGTTCTTCTGCTTTTTTATGGGTTTGTGTAGTAACTTCACTTTTGGTTAAACGCAGGATCATCCATCTGCCTACACTTATTTGGTGACAGTAAGCATGCAGCTCTAGTATTCATCTTAGAGGACAAGTAGTTCTATAAATCTGAAAAATAGGAAAGGCTTGAGCATAGGGTAGAAGTATCACAGAAGAGGGATTGAGCCCTGAATCAGGCTTTGTGCTTAGTGAGGAGTCTGCTTGGGACTCTCCCTCCCTCTCGTCTGCACCTTCCACTCATGATCGCTCTCTCTCTCACACTCTCACTCCCTTTCTCTAAAATAAATAAATAAATCTTTTTTTTTTTTTTTTTTTTTTTTTTTAAAGAAGTACCACATAAGAACTGGGCTCACTTATTCATGTATTCACCAAACATTTACTGAGCAACTTGCTATAGCCAAGTGACTGGAATAGGTACTAGTAGATCTTGCAAGGGTGATTAACACATGGTTCCTATCCTCCAGGAATTTCCAGATTTGTAGGAGATAAGACATGTATACAAATTACTACAATAAATTAGGCAGAAGCAATGATATTTATTTTATCTTATCTGCAATAAAAGGGTAACTCATTTTTTGCTTAAAGAATCAGAGAAATTTTCATGGAAGAAGTGACATTTACACTGGACCTTAAATTATTGTTTCAGTATTTTGTTATCAAACAGAAAATTTCATCAGGCAGAGAAGAGGAAGAGTACTACTCCCGACTAACTGGAGAGCAGTAATTAATTAGCATCTACTGGGCATCTGCTATATTTTCACATTTATTATCACACTTAAACTTCATAACAACCTTGCAACATAGGTGTCATTATCTTCATTTTATAGACAGGGAAAAATGGAAGCTCTAAGCGGCTACCTAATATGCTTAAGATTACACTACTGAATCAAACCAGATTCAGTACAATTGACTCTGTAACCCAGGATTTTTAAACTGTACTGTCTCTTTATGCCCAGTCACAGAGACAACAATGTCTAAGAGATTGGGCTCAGATGGAAGAGGACATTTAAGGCTAGTCAAGTGGTAGCAGTAAAGAGAAGTTGTTGAATAAAACCATGCTTGAGGAAGATGAACCTGACTCTGGTGTTCAAGCAAGATTGGTTTGGAATTCAGAAAGGGGTGAGCAACTTCAGAGGTTGACCAGCAGACATGTAGGAATTGTAAGCAGATTTTTCTTTTTAAGGATTTTATTTATTTATTTGACAGACAAAGATCACAAGTAGGCAGAGAGGCAGGCAGAGAGAGAGAGAGAGAGGAGGAAGCAGACTCTCTGCCGAGCAGAGAGCCCGACGTGGGGCTTGATCCCAGGACTCTGGGATCATGACCTGAGCCGAAGGCAGAGGCTTTAACCCACTGAGCCACCCAAGCACCCCTGTAATCAGCTTTGAGGCCAGTGTCTGAAGTGGCACTATTATGCTTTGACTCTGACGGATGACTAATGTTTTGGCATATAAATCAGTAACTTGTGCTAAGAAGCACTCAGTACAGGTTTGATTATCATAGGAGGGTGTACCAAAGTGAAAACCTCTGTCCTACAGCCTCTCCATCACTTCCTTTGGAGTTGTCCTTCCCATAGATACCTAAAGTTACATGCATGGGAAGAAAAGCAGAAGCTCTCTAGTGGTCGTGATGATCTCTGAAAGATACCTGGGCCCTTCCACTTTAGCCTTCCATCTCTTTCCAATACTAAAATCAACCCTCCAGGTTAACTCTAACTGAGATCTTGATGTGTTCTGCAAGTCCAGAAGTCCCATGAGTTCCAGGAGCAGAGGAAGAAGGCAGGCATATAGTCTGGTGCCACTGATGAAGGTAAAAGCAAAAATTGCCTTCATTGGAAATATGTTTATTTGCAAATATTCCCATACATTTCTTCTTTGATCCCGAGTCTAGTTTTATGAGAGGCAGTGACTGTGCTATTCCATGGATCGATGAGGAGAATCAAAGTGATATAGTAACTCACCCAAGGCTCTGGGGCTGCTATGTGACAAAGGCTGGGCTCAGGTTGACTAATTCCTGTTTTTGGGCTCCTCTGCTATCTCATGTACTCTAAACCCCCATAAAGGGGGTTTTATGTATAGACTAGAAGGACCTCCTTGTCATCAAATCTTGGTGTAGATATGCTCTTTTCTACCCTGTAAGAATTCTAGGGTAGTTCCACAAGGTATTTAGCTGACTTGCAAGTGAAAAGACATGAGAAAACAGGGTCTGTATTTACACTACTGCTAAAATGTTAGACTATCAAACATTGGTCAAAGGGATCATCTGCTATTTGCTGGACATAAAAACTTAAGAAACGAGTTATGAGGGGTTTAATGAATAATAAGTTCTCAATAGATCTAATGAATAAATAGAGAGCCCAATCTTTGTTTTTTTTTAATTAAGATTTTATTTATTTATTTGAGAGTTGGAGAGAGAACACAAGTAAGCAGAGCAGCAGGCAGAGGAGCAGGCAGAGGGAGAAGGAGAAGCAGGCTTCCCGTCAAGCAGGGAGCCTAATGTGGGGCTCAATCCCAGGACTCTGGGATCATGACCTGAGCTGAAGGCAACCGCTTAACCAACTGAGGCACCCAGGGGCCCCCCTTTGCTTTGGTTTTATATTGAACAATTATTCTGACATTTAGCTTAGGGTGATAGTGTTTATTAGTAATTTATTGACTAATGACTATTATATTTCAAAATTCTTCTTACAGAGGTACTTGAAATACATGTCTACAAATGGGTTGATCTCTTTTCTAACTGCTATTATTAGTTACTTACACCAGTGTGATGACTTGAGAATTGATATATTGTCTGTAAATACTAGAACTTTGAAATGCATCAACCATCTGTTAAAGAGAACATAGAGCCAAACATCAAATTCCAATAATATATTGATATTTTAGAGAACTAACAATGAAATAAATATAGGAAAAGACTAATTTACCTTAGTTTCAAGAATTTTGCTAAGATAGTTATTTTCCAGTGAAGTCTCTCTTTGATAATTTATGTTATATGGAATATCCAAAACTGTAAATCTACCTTGGTAGTAGTAGGTTGTATTTTCTGTAAGTTAAAGTGATCCAAGAATTATTTAAGTGAAATGGATTTTGAATGCAAATATAGATTACCTAGTAATACCAACTAGTAAATATTGTGCTTGTATTTGACATTGATATAGCCCATGAATCCTTCTGTCACAGTCGATTAGATATCCTGAGCATTGTGAAAAGTGTTTATTGGACCCATAATGCAGCAGATATAGATATAGACAAAGGTAAGAAAAAAGAGTAGTATCTTAATTGAGACAGATAGGACTATATAAAAAAGTGAGATTTATGTCCCATAACCATCAGACTATGAATAAAAATAGTGATCATTTATTATGTACCATGGGAAGATACTTTATAAAACACATATGAGGTATACATATTTTTTTTTTCAGGAGAAATGTGGTCTCAGAGATATCCAGTAACTTATCTAGTATATAGCTACTAAGAGACAAGGATCACATTTGATTTGACTACAGAGTCCACACCTAACCAATTATATTTCCTTCCCAAATTTTCATAGACACTAAGCCATTTGGTATATGATACGTCTTGCCCCTAATATGTGATAGATATTAAGCTGTCATATAGCACCTAGCATATAGTAAGCACTAAATCAATATTAATACTATTTTGCAATATGATCATTGCTTCTGAAGACTGTGATGAAAGAGACAGGCTCAATATGGATACAATCATTACATAATCATTACATAAGGATATAATTTTAAATTAGAATGTTAATTGTTTCTCTACAGTTTCTATCTGAATGCAGAGAATTAAAGCTCCGTAATTAAAATAAAATATGACTTACTATTATAAATGTGGTGAAAATATTTCATATTGAGAAAGGTAATAGAAAAGGAAGAAAGTTCTAAAGAAAATGCTGGAAATGGTTTGTTTATGAACAATAATTTGTGAACCAACATTGTTAATTGTAGTTAGTCTGTCTGGGGGTCATGGATCTTTTACTATAGAGACCAAACTTTGCAATGGTAGGTTATTTGACTTTACCATAAGTAGTAAAAAAAAAATACATCTTGAAACTATTCAGCTTTCTTTTTAATTCAGAGTTCACAGTGCACCCTTTAGTTCTTTATTTAGATTCCGTTATCTTAATATTTTAATTATAAAGTCATATAATACCATCTTGGTAGATTAATTTTCCTAACTATCAATTATCTATCTGTACATTCATGTCTGTATATTGTATACATTCTTTTACTTGTGTATATTCAAAAGATGTCTGCAATACAGTGCTTGGTAAATGCATGTTTCTGGGATCTTGGGTCATTGATGGTCATTTTAAAGGAAGATAGATAATTTACTGTTTGCAATTATCTTGTGTTTGGTAGAAATGGAAATAAAGTTTACAACAAACTGAAATAAATAAAAATGTATTCTTTACCAACCTACTGCCAGAAAATGAACCAGGAGACCAAAAGTTATTCCCAGGATTGCCAACACTCCAAACACAATGAGGGCAATCATCCATACTGGCAAAGATGGACGGGAAGCTGTGACTGGTCTGCAAGTAAAGGATAAAAATATAAAAGGTATATCAGAAATTCGGAAATAAATCACAGTCATTCCAAATCTTTATTTCTTTCCTCTTGCTCACTCCCAGAAGCTGTTTAGACATCATAGTAGCAAAAGGTATATGAAGAAAATAAAGAAAATGAAGAAAGGAAGAAAGGAAGAAAACAAAGGAAAGAAAGGAAGGAAGGAGGAGGAGGAAGAGAAAGAAGGAAAGAAGTTTAAAATCGAACCTCTCTGGATTCATGCTATGAAATTATTTTTCAGGAGTATGATGTGTCTAGTTCCCTCCCACCAGAGACAGGGTTAGTATCAATAAATGAAGAACTTGCCAAGTTAGGGAGGAAGGAGGGAGGAAAACAGAAATGTCTTAGAAGTTCTTTATGCCAAAGCCTATCATAATTTTTGAAGTATGATCATGATTCTATTTTATTTGCTATGCCCTTATGTACAAAGAACACACACAAATATGAATTACTATATTGGGTGAGAGCAGTGTCCATTTTTTTTACTAGCTTATTTATGGCTGTAGTTCAAAGAGATATTTTGTAGAAAAGCATGTTGTGTTCAACCTATAGTAAGTATTCTTACCATGTTTCATTTAGACAACAAATAGGTATTGCTTAAATTGAAGTAGGGATTTGGGGTAAATTTCCAGATGAAGAGGCGTGAGAAGATAGTCTAGGAAGAGGAAACAACAAGCAGTGCCTAAAGAATGGCCAGCAATTCAATTTTATTGCAGCAACCTATGTGTCATGGATTGGCCAAAGATGAAACTGGACAGTATAATGCCTAATTTTAAGTGTCAACTTTGGCTAGGCTATATTGCCAAGTTGTTTAGTCAAACACAAGTCTACATATTGCTGTGAAGTATTCTGTAGCTATAATCAACATTTATAATCAGTTGACTTTAAGATATAAGTGGGTGGGCTTCAACCAATCATTTGAAGGACTTAAGAGCTAAAACTCAGCTTTTCATGAGAAGAAAAAAAATTCTGCCTTGGGAGTAGAAATCCTGCCTGAGTTTCCAGCTTTATCAAGCATAAAATTGTGTGAAGCAATTCTGTTAAATAAAATCTATCTTAGATACATAGATCCCATGGTTTTATATCTATATCTATATTTATATGCCTAGCTAGCTAGCTATCCAATGAGAGAGAAAAGGAGAGAAATAGAGAGGGGAGGATTAAGAGGAAATAGAGAGAGAAAGAGGTATCCTATTGTTTCTGTTTCCCTGGAAAATCCTCTTCCTCTGTTGTTACACAAAGGTGTTTATATTTTGTCTTAAATATTGAGGCTCCTCCAAGTGTGACTGGAGGACAGTCTTTATCAAAATAACCTGGAAGTGCTTACTAAATATGCAGAAAATTGTATCCTACCTCAGATCTAGTTAATTCAAACTCCTGAAAGGGTCTGTGAATTTGCAGTTTAACACTTAGTGATGAAGATTTTTGCTAAACTATAGGCTATCTTCACAACAAAATTGGAAAACTTTAATCCAGCCAGGCCTATCACCAGAGCATTCAGATTAGAAGTGGCATTGAAGGGGTGCCTGGGTGGCTCAGTCAGTGAACCATCTGCTTTCAGGTCATGATCCCAGGGTCCTGGGATGGAGCCCTGCTTTGGGCTCCCTGCTCTGCAGTGGGAGTCTGCTTCTGCTTCTCCCTCTTCCTCTGTCCCTCCCCACTGCTCACACTTGCATGCTCTCCCTCTGTCTCTCTAGTGTGTTCGCTCTCAAATTAAAAAAATGAAATCTGGGGCGCCTGGGTGGCTCAGTGGGTTAAAGCCTCTGCCTTCGGCTCAGATCATGATCCCAGGGTCCTGGGGTCAAGCCCCGCATTGGGCTCTCTGCTTAGCAGGGAGCCTGTTTCCTCTCTCTCTCTCTGCCTGCCTCTCTGCCTACTTGTGATCTCTCTCTGTCAAATTAGTAAATAAAATCTTTAAAAAAAATGAAATCTTAGAAAAAAGAAAGAAGGGGCATTGGAAAGGAATCTATTTGATGTATTGGATCTCAGATAAAAATAAATTGGATTGATGCTTTCAGGAGAACAAGTTTTTGTATCTGATTTTTTAAAAAAATACATCCCCTGTTGATTTTTTTTCCTCTCTTTGAAAACTATTTCATACTTCTTTTTTCCTTAAACCTCCAGCACCTTTTATCCCATCCTCAATCTGAGCTGACCTGGTCCACTGAGAAAATTAAAGGTGTCAGAAGAGAATATTTACAACTCCATCATCAGGTTTGTAAACTTCTCCTTTTTCCTCACATTTCTGTAGGTAAACTGTACCCCCTCTTAAGGCAACCTCTCCGTCATCTCATCTCATTCTCCAACCTGCTTCTAATCTATATTCCAGCCATTTCATACTACTCAGACTTCCATGGACAACCAAACTCCTTCATACCTCCATGTCCTTACGCATACTCTGATTCTTCTGCCTAAAGTGTCCACCTCAAGTCTACCCAGTGAGCTCCCACTCAGACTTTATCACTAAACTCTGTCCTCTTCTCCTTATTGAGGTCTCCCATGGCTCACCCTAATACGATCTACACTGAGAGTATTTTGTATTTTTACATGGCAATCTTTTCACCTCTAATGGAGGCCATGCTATTGTCTGGCCCAAGTCATTAATTATTGTTGATGTTGTTACTGTTTTATACCTAGGCCATATTGTGGGGTCTAATACATCATACATAGTGTTTGTTGAACAGAGAATAAATGAAGCCAAGGGCTATTGAGGACAACTATGTTATGAAGGATATATAGATCAGAGGGATACAAATTATGGAAAGCCTTCAGTGCTAATCAAAAGAGTTTTTGACTTTATCTGGTGGAAATGACTGACATGAGTATATGCAGTGCTTAGGGAGATGAATCTGCAGTCTGCGTAATGATGGTTTAAAGAAGGGAGAAAAATAAAAGAGGAGGACCAATGAGCACAGAGGCAAATATAATCAATGGGAATGGAGTGATGGCATCCTGGATTGTGGTAGTAAGAAAAGAAACAAAGTGATGAATTTGAGAACATTTACAGTAGAATATTTGTCAGAATGTGGTAATTAATTAGCTGTCATGGTAAAGGATAGGGATATGTCAAAGATGACATAAGATTTTATCTTGAGAAGTACAAAAAAGTCAAATGAAGTGTAGGAGAGGTAACTCGGGGAAAAAATGTTAAATATTTTATATCTGAAATTTAAGAGACCTTTAAATTTCCATTACACAAATGGAGAGGTCACACTGGTAGTTAACTGAGTGAGGCACCATAGTTGGGGTTAACTTAGGAGTCACCCCAAAACAGGGAACAAACAAAGCTGTGAAACTGGATTAGTAAATTCAGTGCTTGTTATATAAAATAGAGTACAAAATTGACATTTCTCTTCCTGAGGCAAACGTTTGTTTCCATTCTAACTACAACTAATTTATCTCCATTTTTTCATGCCTTACCTGATTTTCACAGTCTCATTGTTTGACATCACTCAAAAGACTTTAAATTTTCAACATATGTTTCTTAAGTATAAAAATTTAAGACGTCCACCTTTCAGGGATGGGTAAGCACTTACTTCATCTTCTAGGCATTCAGCTCCACCAAGACGACTTTGTTGTCCACTTGGTTCCCTAATCTTTGCTCCATACCCTTTCCTTACTTTTCTGCTCCCATAAATTGGCATTGATTACTTTTCTTTTCTTAAAAGTCTCTTAACTGGGGACATACTGATATATTTCTTGTTTTGTCTAGTTTTGTTTTTAAATTTTTAGATCAGGACAGGACTTCATATAGAGTTGGGCAAAGTTTTTTCTTTTATCTTTACAATTTGTTTTAGGGCTGGTATTCTTAGAAGAACAGAAATAAATCTAAATCTATTAAAATGTGATCAAGTAAGATAAGATAGAATTCATCCAGACACTATGGCTTGAAAGAAGACTGAAATAGCTTCCTAATTTTCATTTGTCTTTCATCAAAAATGCTGTAGAATTTTATAGTTACATTCCCTATCCTCTTTTTCCATTTTGATTATTGCTTGTCAGCAGCTCAGATGTTTCTCTCAGATGCAGCTACCGTTAACTGATAACCTAAAGATCTTACACACCATTACACAGATTAAATATCTGTTTAAAAATGACAGACTTCCCACAGAGAAAAATCACTCAACTATTTAACCAGTATTTCTGGTACTCCATACTATAAATTCTTTTGAGAAACCACACAAGGGAGATTACTAAAAGAGGATATAGAATATCTATTGTATCTTGCCATAAAAAATAATAACAAAAAACAACAACAAACTCCTGTCCATGAAATCTTAATGTCACCTTGGCAAGGATCTAAAACACCACTTTCTCCTGAGAATTTTTCCATTTTGTCCTAGAGAACTACTCTAAGAAGACAATTGAAATTGATAAAATATGGCATTGAATTCTTTACTTCTACTTCTAGTGTACCTTTTCTTCTCTTGTCCATTCATTATTTAGCCACTCATATGCAACCACAAGATTGCCCAAGGTCTCCTCAAAAGCACCTGCAGAAACAACTATGTTTCCAAATACCCCCAAGCTCTTCCGGGCAAAATAATGCCTCAGTCTGTGGGAAGTTAACCACTAAATTATGGTTGAACCTTTCCTAGGTAACTAGGAGTACTTGGAAACAATGGATTAATCCTTTGAAATCTTTCAGGTGAAGACTTTACACAAGTGTTAAAATGTCGGAGAAGAAGATGCCCTGTTTAAAAAACAACAACAAAAAAAAGCACATCCATCCAACATAAAAATGATGTCTATCTTATAGGCAAAACAACAAAATAATCATATGTTTACTTTCCACTTAGTGAATGTGTATGATCACCCTTTCCTTTACTGATAGATCAGAAATGCAGCTAATAAGAAAACATCGGAATTATAAATAATATAACATATCTAATAAAGAATTTGCACAACAGTAAATTATTTACTTTAGTTTAAAAAATGTCCTTAGTATATTCCATCACAGAGAGTATGCTCTTTCTAATCACATTTTTACATGAATAGTGATATTGTAAATTATATGTGTGTGTGTATGTCATAAAGGGCTAATAAATTGACTAAAGAAGCAAATTTTTAGAGAAATATTTGTATGAAGCCTGCATTTATATTTTACAGTTATCTGAACATTATATATTTCATAACTAGGTTCACTTTATTTTGTATATTTTGATGAAAATGTCTTGTAGGTTGAAACTGTTTTTTTTAAATGGCATTAGAGGTGCCTGGGTGGCTCAGTGAGTTAAGCCTTTGGCTCAGATCATGATCCCAAGGTCCTGGGATGGGGCCCTGCACCAGGCTCCCTGCTCAGTGAGGAGTCTGCTTCTCCCTCGCTCACTGCTCCAACCCCTCCTCGTGCTTCTCTCTCTCTGTCTCAAATAAATAAATAAAACCTTTAAAAATATAAGTAAATAAAATGGCATTAATAATCACTGTTCACTTAACGTAATAATTATCTAGTTAGATACTTTAAAAATAAATAGCACATGTCCATACATGATTTTCTTCTAGTTCATGAACAATTTACAGATAAAAATGCATGGTTTATAAATGATTCTATAAGGAACGCCTATGAAGCAATGGTACTGTGAGATTCAAGACAGTATTTATGAAAGCAGTTTAGAAAGTACAAGATATTAAACAAATACAAAGGAGTCATCATTATCACCACCAACAACAATTTAACATTTAACAATTTAACAATTTAACATTTGATTTATGAGAGAGTTTTTCCCTCTGCTTCCTCCTTTGTATTTTACACCAATCACACAGTCATTTTTCTTTCACAGGATGTTAAGCTGCTTGTCACCCTTCTGAAGCATTCTCCAAGCATGACATAAAACTACAGATCCAGACTCAAAAGCATATGTGTTACAGGGGTGTCTCCATGCAGAAAATCCAAAATGCTGTGGAAAAAATTACAAATCCCCCTCTGAACTCAGTTACTTTACTGCAGCCCTTGGGTGGGAGTCATATTGGGGAAACAGTTAATTCTAATTATGTCTAATTAGAATTTTGGGCAAGGTAATGTCCACTTACCTATACATAATGTGCTGATATAATTTAGGCTGTTGGTGTTAGTAAGATAAAGGAAACTTCTGCACTTCTTTTGTCCTGGTCAGTGGCTCTCAGGTAAATGTGCTAACCACAATGATACTTGGGATTTTAAGGGTTGGGTGCAATAGCATCAAACAATTAAAAGGAAACTCGTTTAACAAGTGTTGATGACATCTATGGAACTGAGGTTTAAAGGAAGAAATGAAAATTCCCTTTGAGTTGAATATTTAGAAAAAGAATAGACACAACTTGGATTGGTTGCCTGAGAGGTCCACCCAGGAAATACCACCGCAGATTGGTGAATCAGTGCTCTGACTCAGATCCCATCCAGCCCTTTCATGGAGAAGAACTCCTCAGTGAAACCAGCTGACTCCATCAGAGCAGTCTCTGAAAAATGACTTAAATATACATTATTTTTTTAGTATGAAAATTCTGCTAAGCATTACTCATTTGAAATGTGCTTAGTCTAAAAATTCTCACTGGGACTATATACATAGTATTGTAAAAAGATGGATTTACACTATATGTAATTAACTGATTTTAAATTTAAAAAAAATGAAGTGTTAAACTATGTTAATATATTACCTACTTAAAAATACATTTGCATTTTTTAAAAAAATAGATATGTCATCATGATAAAAAAAAAAAAGAAATGGATTTATAGGTGGAGATAGGTTTTAGTGTAAGAAATACCAGTTCTCTTTTGCTAATTGTTCATGGGAAATGGTACTAATTAATCTAGTCAAGAGTTGTTTTACTTGGACACCTGCGTGGCTCAGTCAGTTAAGCCGCTGCCTTTGGCTCAGGTCATGATCCCAGGGTCCTGGGATTGAGTCCCACATGGGTGTGTGTGTGTGGGGGGGGGAATCCTTGCTCAGCAGGGAGCCTGCTTCTCCCTCTGCCTCTGCCTGCCACTCTGCCTGCCTGTGCTCTCTCTCTCTGACAAATAAATAAACACAATCTTTAAAAAAAAAGTCTTTTAAAAAAAGGAGTTGTTTTACTAAATGAATATGAATTAAGTTTTTAGGTGACATCAAATTCTTATAAAAACAAAAAATCAGGAGGTCGCTAAGATATTTTGGATACAAATATCTGGATCTTTAGCACCATCTTTCTTATTTTTAACCATCTATTCATTCCATTCATTCATTTAATAAATACTTGTGGTAAACTTCCTGAGATTTACATTATTGTTCCTAGTAGTGGAAATACAACAAGGAACATAATAAAGTCCCTGCCTTCACGGTGTTTATACTTTAAAGAGAAAAACAGGCAAACACTCAAGAACATAGTAAATGCATAATTTAATATGAGACATGTCATAAAGAAAATGAAGCAGAGTAATCGGGTAGAGATTGGTGAGTGTGTGAGAGGGTAGAGAGTGGCTTTCTTCAGGGTGGTCATGAAAGGCCTCTCAGAGGAGGAGGCTGTTGAACAGAGAAATGGATTATAATATTAATTAGCATGACTCATCTTTCTAAAATAGATATTCATGACATTTCTCTATTTAAAATCTTCAAAACTTTCAACTGCTTTCAGAATAAAATATAAAGTTCTCTGGTTGATATTCAAGGCTCTTCAGGATGTCATCTCTTTTTATTTATGTTGTTCCATGGTAGTTTGGTGAAACAAAGGGCATAAAATAATCTGAACTTCAGCTTTCTTACAGGTAAAAATGCAAGCTAAAGATGCCCTACTTGTTAGGTGCTATATCATCTGAGGCCATGTATACCAAGTGCTCAGCACAATATCCAGGACATTGTATTATCTTAACGATGACTTTGTCTAAAGTATGACTTTAGTTGAGCCATTTCTCACGGTTCCATTCCTTCAATGGCAAAAGCTTTCCTACATTCATGCTTTTATTCATGCTGTTTAATACTCTCAGAATTTGTCATTTCTACCCATTCAATGTTTATTCATGCTTCATGGTCCAAATTAATTGCCACTTTCTTTATGAAGCTTTCCCTGTAAAGCATTCTCTTTGATCTCTTTTTTCTGGTTTCTAATATTTACTGTCATTAGTATTTTTATAAATTATAAAATTAGTAATTTTAGATTTAATTATCTGCTATGTTGTATTGATTTCTATTTAAGTATATCCAGCAGATGGTAAGATTTGGTAACATATGGGCTCCCATATGTTCATGGCAGAAACTTTAGAGGGAGCATCTGTTTAATTTTACAGCTATATCCCCTGTAATTAACAGTTTCATTTCTAGGTAGCCATCTAGATTTCTATCCTGGCATAGGTAATTAAACAGGAATATATGAAGATGTTTATTACAAAATTTGCAATAGCAAAAAAAAATGGAAACAAATTATTAATTGGTAGAAGAATGGTTAAATAAACTATGGCATATCAATATTCTGAAATGTTATTCAGTTGTTAAATGAGGTTATAGTAAATATATAGTAAATATGGTGGATTGACTTAATCATGCTTCATTCTAGGTCCCTTTTTCTGCTGCAGAGATTGGAAAACTAAAAATGACATCTTCCAGGCTCCTTTGCAGTTATAATTCTGGCTGCAGTTTAAGTTCTGTCAGCTAGATGCACTCTGGAAAATAGTATTTAGGTTCCTTAAGACGTTAAAAACAGAGCCACCCTATGACCCAGCAATTGCACTACTGGATATTTACCCCAAAGATACAGATTTAGTGAAAAGAAGGGGCACCTGCACCCTGATTTCATAGCAGCAATGTAAAGAGCCTTCAGCAGATGAATGGATGAAGAAAATGTGGTTTATATATACAGTGGAATATTACTCAGCTATTGAAAAAGATGAATATCTACCATTTTACATTAACATGGAAGGAACTGGAAGGTATTGTGCTAGGTGAAATAAGCTAATCAGAGAAAGACAATTATATGGTTTCAGTCATATATGGAACGTAAGGAATAGTTCAGAGGACAACAGGGGAAGCGAGGGGAAAATGGTAGGGGAAGAAATCAGAGAGGGAGACAAACAGTATGAGACTCTTGACTCTGGGAAACAGATGGTTGCTGGAAGGGAGGTGGGCGGGGCAGATGGGGTAACTGGGTGATGGGCATTAAGGAGGGCACATGATGTGATTAGCACTGGGTGTTATACGCAACTAGTGAATCATTGAACATTATACCAAAAACTAATGATGTAAAAGAAAAAAAAAAAAAAGAAACAGAAGAGAGAAGCATGTCAGATGCCTGCTAAGGCAGAAATGAGGCCACTTGTGGATTTATGCTGGTTAAAGTTCATGGATATATGATATTTCCTCTAGCAGAATTTCACTGTCCATTCTTCAGATTTTGGGGAGCTAAGAAACAATTTTAGAGTAAACAGAGACCCGACCAGCTGTGGGTGTCAGGAGGCTGCAGTGATGTTATCAATGCTTGTGCTCTTTTCTTTTCCTTCCTTCCTTCCCTCCTTCTTCCCTTCCTTCTTTCCTTCCCTCCTTCTTTCCTTCCCTCCTTCTTCCCTTCCTTCTTTCTTTCTTTCCTCCTTTCCTACTGCCTGCCTGCCTTTTTTTCTATATTAATGAGTTTAATTAGTTGGTATAAGATGTATCTGCTATCTCTGTTAAGAAATGGAAATTTGTCTGTCACGCTAAAAGCTCCCCCAATACCCTATCACAGCCTTAATCTCCCACCTTCCTCCAAAAGTAACCTCTGCCCTGAATTTTTTCTTTCTTTTTTTTAGTTGAAATATAATTAAAATACAGTGTTATATTAATTTCAGGTATACAATATAGTGATTAAACAATTCTACACATTACTCAGTACTCATCATGATAAGTGTACTCTTGATCCCCTTTACCTATTTCACCTTTTTCCCACCTATCTCCCCTCTTGCAATCACTAGGTTGTTCTCTGAATTTGAGTCCTTTTTTGTTTATTTTGTTTCTTAAATTCTGCATATGAGTGGAATTGTGTGGTATTTCTCTTTCTCTGACTAACTTATTTCACTTAGTGAAATACCCTCTAGCTCTGTCAATGTTGTTGCAAATGGCAAGATATCATTCTTTTGGGGGGCTGAGTAATATTCCATTTTTAAAAATTGTATCTTCTTCCTTTTCCATTCATCTAAGGAAGGAAACTTGGGTTTCTTCCATATCTTGGTTATCATAAATAATGCTGCAATAAACACAGGGTTTCATACATCTTTTTGAATTAGTGTTTTTGTATTCTTTGGGGAAATATCCAGTAGTGGTATTATTGGATCATATGATAGTTCTATTTTTAAGTTTTTTAGAAACTTCCATACACATCCTCACCAACACTTTCTTATTTCTTATGTTTTTGATTCTAGCCATTCTGACAGGTGTAAGGTAATATTTCATTGTGGTTTTTATTTACATTTTCCTAGCGATTAGTAAGTTGAACATCTTTTCATGTGTCTGTTGGCCATCTGTCTGTCCTCCTCGGAAAAATGTCTATTCAGATTCCTTGCCCATTTTTAAATTGGATCTTTGTTTTTTTGGTGTTGGGTTGTATACGTTATTTGTGTATTTTGGATATTAATCCCTTACCAACTATATTATTTGCAAATATCTTCTCCCATTCAGTAGGTTGCCTTTTGGTTTTGTTGATGGTTTCCTTTGTTATGCAGAAGACCCTAAAAAGCCAAATCAATCTTGAGAAAAAAGAATGGGACGGAAGGTATCACAATTCCAGATTTTGAGATAAACTACAAATCTGTGGCAATCAAGACATTATGGTACTGGCACAAAAGTAGACACATAGTTCAATGGAACAGAATAGAGAGCCCAGAAATAAAGCCATGATTATATGGTCAATTAATCTACAACAAAGGAGGCAAAAATATACAATGGGAAAATGACAGTCCCGTCAACAAATGGTGCTGGGAAATTTGAATGGCTACAATGCAAAAGAAAGAATGAAACTGGACCACTTTCTTACACCATAAACAAAATTAACTCAAAATGGATATAAACTTAAATGTGAGACCAGAAACCTAAAACTCCTAGAAGAAACAGGCAGTAATTTTTTTTGACATGAGCTATAGAAATACTTTTCTAGATATGTACCTTTAGGCAAGGAACAAAAAATCAAAATTAAACTGAGACCACAACAAAATAAAAAGCTTTTGCTGTGAAGGATACCATCAACAAAACAGAAAGTTACTGGTGCTTTCTGATCTCTGGATCTTATCTATTAAATTCAGAAATGCCTGTTACAGTCCCTTCCTCTGGCATCAGTTCTCTAGTATTCTGTGAATTATCCTTGAGGCTTAGCCTAGAGTCTGGATCCTCAGTTGTTCTGACAATTTTTGAAGTTTGCAGTTTTCTGCTTCAAATTTCTGTTTAACAAGCCTTTCCTAATCTGAACTCTGATACAATTGTAGATCAATATAGAAAGATTTCAAGAAATATTGAGTGAAGGGGTGTCTGGGTGGCTCAGATGGTAAAGCGTCTGCCTTTGGCTCAAGTCATGATCTCCAGGTCCTGGTTGGAGCTCCACATCAGGCTCCCAGCTCAGTGGGGAGTTGGCTTCTCCCTCTGCCTCTCCCCCTGCTCATGCTTTCTCTGTGTATCTTTCTATCTCAAATGAATAAATAAAATCTTAAAAAAATATATTGAGTGAAAATATGAAATTCAGAATGATAATTCAATTATGATATGATAATTCATTAGTACTTAAAAGAAATAGTAACTAATACTTCACATTTTAACTGGGTTTTAATAGATGTCCTTAAATCCATGTGTTTATTTATGAAATGTTAAATAAATATATGAAAAGATCTGGAAGAATTCACAATTCAGTGACTACTCCTGAGGAGAAGGATACAGACCAGAATTTAAAATAGCGGTTAAAGCAATTTTAGCTTGATCTATAATTGGTTTATTTTTTTCACAAAGATAATGTGTTAATACATTGGTTATGTAATTAATTTTTAAAAAAATGTATTTGTTGAAGTGACATCAGTTTGTCCTCAATATGATCTGAGAGAGGAAAAGGTAGAATTAGCAATAAAATACAACTTCTCAGGTAGTCAGGGCCAAGTAAATATTGGCTAAAAATAAATTATATTTTTTGGCTTTATAGGACTTTCCAGGATAAGATGATAGCTTGATGATAATAAGCTCCAAATCCACAAGAACACAGGAGATAAAAAATCTCACGAAGGTGTGAGCTTTTTTAAATTTATTTTTCATTTTTATTTTTTTAAAGATATTTTTTATTTATTTGACAGAGAGAGAGAGAGGTCACAAGTAGACAGAGAGGTAGGCAGAGAGAGAGGAGGAAGCAGACTCCCTGCTGAGCAGAGAGCCCGATGCGGGCCTCGATCCCAGGACCCTGGGATCATGACCTGAGCCGAAGGCAGAGACTTAACCCACTGAGCCACCCAGGAGCCCCTGTGAGCTATTTTTTAAAGAATGGAAGGAGTTTACTGGGGGCGGGGGGGAGTCAGAGAAAGACATTCCAGGCAAAGAGTACATCATTTGGAAAGGTCCAGGATAGCATGTTTCAGAAATATCAGGTAATGGTGTGATTGGAGAACAAATGAAATTTAAGGGCACAATGGGAAATAAAAAAGATGTCTCTAACAGCCAGATCCCAATAGTGCATTTCAGCATCATTCCTTTTGACATAATGATTACCTCCATTGAACCAACCATAGGTCTAGGAACATAGAGATGGAAAAAAAGGCCTTTGAGAAGTTCATGGTCTAGTAGGATATTCAGATACATATACAGAAGTTTTACAATTTATGGAATGTGTTATGACCAGGTGTATGCCTGGGTCAATCTGGAGCACCAGTGTGGGGATGTCAGGAATACCTTCTTGTGGGAGGTAACACCTGAGCTCTGTCTTGACTAAGGAATAGGAAGAGCGAATCAAGCTTTTTAGGGTTTTGCAAGTTATAATAAAGAGTTAGGTTTTATTCTCTGAGGGTGTTGAGACCAGGATGGAGCAGGATGTTAAGCAGGAGAGAGAGGAGCTCCTAGACTAATTCTCCCTGATTACTAAGACTTTGTCCCTGCTCTGATGGTAGCTTGGTTTGAGTCCTCCTGATTCTCTTTCAACAAATGACATGGGAGGAAAATGTGGGCACAATCTCTCATTACCCTGGCTAGTAATTCCTGCCTTGCTGAATCACTTTTTTGGAGATACATGTGACTTAAAAAGCAATAACATAGGCTTATAAAACCAGAGATGGCTATTTAATTGAATTCTTACATAATATGTGCTCCCATGTTTAGTGAAAATAAAGTTTTTTTATACACCATGAGTGTCAACTATGACAAATTTTAAATGAAGACAGTTAAATTTTTTGAAGAAACAACATATGAAAACATGACAGGATTATTTTCTTTTCATAATTAAGTATAATAACTGTAGAGAACACAACATATTATAATAATATATAATTGTCTTTTCTGGAATCCTTTAATTATTTACTATAAACGGCAAATCTGAAATGTCCTTTAAATATCACTATGAAATGTTTCAAAAATAGCTTCTTTTGAAGCTTTCTCTTTCATTAAAATTATAAAAAAATGAAAACCAGTATCAAACCTTATTATTATTATCAAACCAATATCAAACCTCAGTCATGAGCAGGCATTACTTAAGACACTCAACAAAACATCTAACACAATGACCAAAAAACTAAGTTGTAATGTCAAGGAAGAGAAATTGTACTTCAGTTGCACTATCTGATGACAATTTCTTTTAAAAGCATAAATGAAGAATAGTTACATTCAGTGGTGTGCTAGTAAGTATTTAACAATCAAGTCTCAGGGCCAGGGGTTCGGAGCTCATACGTGTAAATAACAACACCATGGCCAATTCAGAACTACCCACATTACATCACCAAACATTAATTTGGGAAGGGGTGAGAAGTAGTACTCTAATATATTTATTTTTACCACACAGATACAATAGAGTTAATAACTTCAGGACCCAAAGTACTAGTAAAATGTAAAGTAACTAGGACATGATGAGTTTTGGGTATTTAGTACTCTTAGTTTTCAACTGTGGTGTGTTTCACAAATGACTAATATAGTTCCTGAAAATTTAACATTAAACTTGTACATCAGTGCAAGCTAGTTTCAGCTCACTACTGCTGCACTTCTAAATATTGAAATTTGCAAAGATTTCACAAGTTTGGATATTTAAAAGGACTCATAAGATTCCATGGGGAATGAGGGAGAGGAGATGCAACATGGGGGGTTAAGGGGGTAGGAGAAGAGTAAATTAAACAAGATGGGATTGGGAGGGAGACAAACCATAAGTGACTCTTAATCTCACAAAACAAACTGAGGGTTGATGGGGGGAGGGGGGTTGGGAGAGGGTGGGTGGGGTTATGGACATTGGGGAGGGTATGTGCTATGGTGAGTGCTATGAAATGTGTAAACCTGGCGATTCACAGACCTGTACCCCTGAGGATAAAAATATATTATATGTTTATAAAAAATAAAATTAAAAAAAAAAAAAGATTCCATGGGGAAAATACCTACATAAAGTTTGCATAATGTACTCCATAGGGAATACTTACATAACATAAGCAAAGGATACTGTATAGAAAGAGCTCAGGCTAGCAGGGGAGACCAAGAAATATTCAGGTGCAAGCTCCACTGTCCGTATTCACACATATAGATATTTTGTCTTCATATTGAAATCCGATAATTTCAAGATCCAGTAGGATCTTGGATCAGGAAACAAACTGGCCCAGAGTTTGCAAGGAGGGTTTCTGATTTTAAACCTCATATAAACCTCACATAATCCTTTGGCCTTATGTTAGCCAAGAGTCAAACCACATATCCAGGCATTTCCAAAGATAAAGATAGACTTTTCCCAGTCCAGTTGCAAATTCTACACAAAATCCAGTAATTGAAATTACAAAGGATAGTATTTCAAATATATCTTACTCTGGATGACCCAAGGACTTTTTAATTTTTTTTTTAATTTATTTTTTTTGGGGGGGATAGATGTAGAAGACTGAGGAAATATGAAGAATTCTGTTTTGAAATGCTAATGTAAGTTGCCTAGTAGATCATCAAGTAGAAATTTCAGAGACATGAAATTGGAGGTCCAAGAAGTCAAAGCAAAAGTTAATACATTAAGGAGTTCTCAGCCAGTAGTTGGTATTAAAAGGATGGGCCTGGATAGGATAATCTTGAGTATGAGTGTAAGCAAAGAAGAGGAGAGAGCTGAGGACTGAGCCCGGGGGCACACCAACATTCAGAGTTGACGAAGAGGTAGAAGATCTAGCAGCAGAGACTGAGAAGGAATAGCTGATGACATAGAAAGATTACAAAAGAGTATTCTTTTTTTTTTTTTCTGGAATCCAAGCAAAGAAAATGTTTTCAAGAGGCCCCTGTGTGGCTCAGGGGGGTAAAGCCTCTGCCTTCAGCTCAGGTCATGATCTCAGGGTCCTGGGATCGAGCCCCGCATTAGGCTCTCTGCTCAGTGGCGAACCTGCTTCCTTTTCTCTCCCTCTCTGCCTGCCTCTCTGCCTACTTGTGATCTCTGTCTGTCAACTAAATAAATAAAATCTTAAAAAAAAGAAAATGTTTTAAAAATCAGACAGAAAAGAACAAATGCCACATGGTTTTACTTATGTGAAATCTAAGAAACAAAACAAATAAGCAAACAAAAAAACCAGAAACAGACTCATAAATACAGAAAACAAACGTGGTTGCTGGAGAGGAGAAGAGTATGGGGACAAGCAGAATAGTAGAAAAGGATTAAGAGGTACAAACTTCCATTTATAGTATAAATGTCACAGAGATGAAAGATACAGGATATGGAATATAGTCAATAATATTGTCATAACTTTTTATATGGTGATAGGTGATAACATTGTGGTAAGCATTTTATAATATATTTACAATTATACATTATATACATTAATATATAATACATTTATACATAATATATATATTTATACATAATATATATTTATAATATCTCATATATATTTCTCATAGATCTCATATATATTTCATATATATCCATATATATCTCATATATATTTCATATTTCATATATACATTTCATATATTTCATATATATCCATATATCTCATATATAATACATCTCATATATAACTGTCAAATCAATACATTATATACCTAAACTAATATAAAATTGTATGTCAACTATACTTCAATGAAAAATTAAAGCAAAAAGAAAGTGTTTTAATAGGGCATGATCCATACTACTAAATGCTATTGATAGGTTAAATAAGAAGAGGATTGATAATTGAGCCTTGGAGCTGGCAACATGTAATATACTGATAACCTTGAGAGATATGGTTTTAAAGCAGTGTCTGAGTCAATATCTTGACTGGAATGAGTTTGAGAAAATAGAAGGAAAAGAGATGAAACAACACTTTCAACCATATTTGCAGAGAAATATGGCAGGAAGGAAATGTAGGGTTTAAAAAAAAAAACCTTCGTTTTTGTCTGGGAAATATAGAATTGCTGTGTCTATGGAAATGATCCAGTACAGAGGGTAAAATTGATGATGTAAGAGGGGTAGGTGACAGTGAGAGAAACAAAGTCCTTGAGAAGATGAATGCAGAGAGGCTATCACAGGTGTAGAGTTCGGCCTCAGATTGGTGTTAATCCAACAGTTGATCCACTGTAACGAAAGGACAGACAGATGACAGTAAAAGCTAACAGCTCTTGCATTTGCTATGTGTTTTAAGTGCATTACATTTGTTAACTTCTTCAAAACTCCACAGTAACATGGTGAAGTAGATACATTCTTATCCCTGTCATATCAAGGAAAACATGATATGGTGATGTTTAACCATTTGTCTGAGGTCACACATCTAGTAAGCGTAGAGTAAGGCAAAGTAGAGTAAGGCAAAGCTATGGTTTGAAGACAGGCAGTTTAGCTCCAGAGTTCACTTGCCTATATTGCTCTTCAAGAAACAAGTAGATTGATGGATTTTTATGGTAAGTGCTAGTAGGAACTCTCATCTGATTCCTTCTTCTTTCTTGGTGAAATAATGAGCAAAATTATCAGGTGAGTGTAAGGAGAAGAAACTGTTAAATTAACGACAGGAGAGAAAGGGTGAAGGAGTTATTTAGGAGAATGTTGAGAGGGTTTTCACTAGAGTACAAAAGGATTTTCAGGGAGTTTTAAGGACCTATTTGAGATTTGGGATCATGATTTTAAAGTGAGACTAGTGAGCATGGTGTGCCTTTTTCTCCAGCTGCTGTCAGCAAACAGGATTATGTACCAAAAAGTTAGAGAATGGAGTATAACCAAGTTGTGGTTTGGGCAGGCTGGCTGGTGGATAGAGAAGGAAGCAAGGGCAATAGAGACATATGTCAGGGTTGACTATAGTATTTAAACTCAGTAAGGAAAACATAAAGATATTTGTGAGTTTGCAAGAAAAATTCCAGTCAAGGGAATAGAATTTCCAGTAGGCTTTGGACAGTTAGGTCTATATCTAAGACTAAATAGAAAATATAAATTTAAAATAATTCTCAATACTTTGCATCACATATATATGTATATATATATAAATTATACATATAATATATATATATTTTTTAAAGATTTTATTTTTTTGACAGAGAGAGAGATCACAAGTAGGCAGAGAGGCAGGCAGAAAGAGGGAGAAGCAGGCTCCCCAATGAACAGAGAGTGGGGCTTGACCAGGACCCTGAGATCATGACCTAAGCTGAAGGCAGAGGCTTAACCTGAGTCACCCAGGCACCCCAATACTTTGCATCACTTTTTTTCTCTTTTGTGAAAGTGTTTCCTAAATGCATCAATATGAAAGTTTTCTAATTTTCATCTGCTGATAGTTTGGAGATATTTCTACTATATACACAATCCCTGGCACGCCTGGGTGGGTCAGTCAGTTAAGTGTCCAACTCTTGGTTTCAACTCAGTTCATGATCTCATGGGTTGTGAGATCGAGCCTAAAGTCTGGGATCCATGCTCAATGTGGAGTCTGCTTGAGATTCAATCTCTCTCTCTCTCTGCCCCTCCCCCCATTCACAAGCACTCACACACTCTTTCTTTCTCTCAAATAAATAAACTTTAAAATAAATAAATAAATAGCAAATAAATAAATAAATACAATCCTTGAAAAAGGAAGTCATTATTAATAGCTCTTTATTTTATTTATTTATTTTTTAAAGATTTTATTTATTTATCTGACAGAGAGATCACAAGCAGGCAGAGAGGCAGGCAGAGAGAGAGAGGAGGAAGCAGGCTCCCTGCTGAGCAGAGAGCCCGATGCGGGGCTCTATCCCAGGATCCTGAGATCATGACCTGAGCCGAAGGCAGTGGCTTAACCCACTGAGCCACCCAGGCACCCCTTAATAGCTCTTTATTAAGGCCGAAGCTAGCTGGTTAATTTGAGGCTAGATAAAAGATGAAAACCCTGGGCATCTGGGTGGCTAAGTGGGTTAAGCCTCTGCTTTCAGCTCAGGTTGTGATCTCAGGGTCCTGGGACTGAGTCCCGCATCGGGCTCTCTGCTCAGCAGGGAGCCTGTTTCCCCGTCTCTCTCTGCCTGCTTCTCTGCCTACTTGTGATCTCTCTCTGTCAAATAAACAAATAAAATCTTTAAAAAAAATTAAAAAAAAAAAGATGAAAACTCTAACCCTACCCAATCAGTGCTAGGGTTCACTTAGTTCCAACTGATTTTCCCCCATACAGACTGAGATCTATGGTCTATGGACTGACTGTGCCTCCTCAAAATTCATATGTTGAAACTCTAATCCCTGATATGGTTATGGTTTTTGGAGATGCAGCCCTTACACCAGACACCAGATCTGTTGGCACCTTAATCTTGGACTTCCTAACCCCAGAACTGTAAGAAATAAATATATGTTGTTTAAGGCACTAAGGCTATGGTAATTTTTTAGCATCCTAAGCTAAGACACCATGCTCATAATGCTGGGGAGGAAAGAAATAAGTTCACAGATATCTGGCTTCTGAATTAAGTATCTATAAGACGAAGAGGTAGCCAGTAATACCTCTTACATCTCTTAGCAATGGAATTTAAAAAAGCTCATGCCTTTCTTTTTTCCTCTACTTTGATAAATCCAATTGGCTTATAAAGGGATTCCTTCTGTTATCCTAGTTAAGCTCCTGACCCGAGGAAAAGGGTGAATATGCATTCGTTTCTTGCCAGGACAAGTGCAATAGATTTCTAATCTTTCTTTGTGCTTTTCATTATGAACCTTCACTCCAACTCCAGTCCATTCTCTTCATCAAAGTTAAAGCGATCTTCTCAAAGTGTGATTTTAGGTCATCACACTCACACCTCTGCTTAGAAAACTCAAGGGGCCCCCACTGCAGTTAAAATAAAATCCAAGGTCTTTACAAAGTCTTATTTGACTTGATCCCCAGCCACGTTTTCATATATTCCACCATCCTCACTTACCTGCCAGGCTTCAGCCATGTTTGCCTTGCTTCTGCCCACAGGACCACCTCATTTACTTATGCTTGCTCCTTTAGGATTTCTCTTTCTCCCAGGTGTTTTGTATGTTTTGCCTCTTCAGGTACAGTTCAAATGTTACTGTCTTGGAAAAGTTATTCAGACTGTCCAGTCTCAAGTACCCCTCATCTTCCCCACTATTTCCTATCCTATTACTCTTTGTTTTCTTCATTACATTTATCACAACCCAGAAACCTCTAATTTATATGTTTATTGCCCATCTTTGTCCACTAAATGCAGCATCTTTGAAAGAAGATACTGTGACTATACCTGATATTCCTGGAACACTCTAGGTGCTCAATAAATATGTGTGACCTTCCTGAGAAAGGAGTGGGGAGAGAAAACACCATCGTGTCCCACCTGGCTATGGATTGGCTTGACATCATGCATATCACTTGAATCATATTTTATAATGAAGAAAGAATGAAAGAGTAACATCACAAACAATTGAAGGAAGGAGTATTTTTTTCTAGTTTATTTTAGCTGCTTTTGGAAATATCAGCTACTTTTTTTTTAATTTTAGGAAATTACAAAAGGTAAATAATTTGCAGAGGCTACAAGTCAGCCCTCCATACATTTATTTGTACATGCACTGTTAAGAGACTTATTACAATAGCTGTCACACAGTTCCCTGCCCTCGAAGACCTCACATTATTTTTGCTATAAGTGAAGACAAATATCAAAAAGATGACACAAATAAAATGTCATATAAATAATTGCAACCTAAAAATTATTTTTGTACTCCCGACTGATTTGGGATCTAAAGTCTACCAGGGGAAGTTCACATGAGGGTCACAACTGAATAGTGACTTTAAGCAAATAATTTTTCCTCTCTAGTCTTTACTTTCCTTTACTATAAATTGAGAAACTTTCTAGCTCATATTCCTTCTCCACTCCAAGATCGTATGATTATACAAGGTACACAAACTATCTCATGTATAAATAAAAATGAATGTCTATTAATTTATCTGACAAAATAATAATTTACAGAATGAAAAATAATTTATTTGGTAGACCCAGTATATATGTTCTCATACTAACAAAGTGTGTATTTCTTTAAATTTTGAAAAATAAATTAAGGTAAATTCTGAATATAATGGTAAGATAAATCAGAACTAGACCATGATTTGGCTAATTGAATTTAAATTTAAAAATTCCAAAAAAAAGAACAACGCTATTAATAAAAATATTTTGGCCATCTTTTTTTTCCTTGCTGTTTCCTATATTATCTGAATAGATAATTAAATGAATGGATAGTGTTTTAGATAAAATAAAATATTTACAAAGACCTTTATGTATTTGAATGTAAGAAAAGGATTTATATCAACAATCAAAGAAAAAGACTTGAAGCAACAGATAAGAATACCCTGCAGTTGTTTTTATATTCCATTCCAAAGTTACTTTTCTTTCAGAGTCCAGTCTTGGAAGTAATCCAATCACGATAAGCAGTCACTCGTGTGTAAACACCTGGCTTATTCTTTTTAGCGCATCCATCACCCCAGCTTACTATTCCAACAAGGTGCCAGGTATTTCTAGAGTCCGGGTAAGCTAGTGGTCCACCAGAATCATTCTAGAAGAAGATAGGAAGACATGTTTCTTGCCCCATTAAAGAATTTCCTTTCACTGTTTCTCTGGATTTATCAAAAGCCCCTGGGCACTGAAAATAGTTTACCCTCTTTTGGGCTCAGAACTGTAGAACTTGGGTTTATTCAAAACCCTGGGCAACTACAAACCAAAATATATTGCCTATAGCTGCCATAGGTCAGATTGGACAGAGCAGACTTTATATGAGTTCAGCCTTGACTATGGAGAAAATGATGCATAATAAAGCGTGAAGAATGGGGGAAGTGTGCACATGCTAGACCTCCTGCTGCATCTTTGGATAAGGAAGAGGTAGTATTCTATTGTGCAGATTTCCCAGAAAATAGGGCCAAATTTATTGTATTACCAGGTAAGTATTGCCCTTGGTATGGACTCCTAGACTAAAAACTCAATGAGAGCAGGGATTTTGTTCACCAGTGCATCCCCAGCATCTAGCCTGCTGTCGGATACATAACTGGGATCAATAAATATCCATTATGTGGATCAATATAAGCTACTCTATGGAAATCATTCACACACACAAAAATTTTGTGTTGACAAAAGCTTCCATTTAATTAGTACTTTGGGAGAAAATGATTTGATGTGTCTACACATACCTGACAAGCGTCAGCTTTTCCTGACATAAATCCAGCACATAGCATCTTATCAGTCACTGTGCCCGATAATGCATGCGGAGCGTTACAGACTTCATTGTCAATAATCTTCACAGAGGCTTGCTGAAGTATTACTGGAAGGGGACCTAAAGGCAATAAATTCTGTGTATTATGAAGATCTTAACTTTGTGGAGACAATGAACATACATAGAATAAAGCAGATTCTTTTGGTCAGCAAGCACCAGGCCAGTCGCAGCATAGACTGGTCCCTTTTTGGTGTTTATTGCTGCCTCACACATAATTCCAACTTTTCCAATTCTTAACTCCCAGAGGTATTTTAGAAATTGAAGACATTTTGGCCCACCCCTTGATTTTCTTTTTGATATACTTACTGACTGATTAATTGCATGAGAGAGTGATTGATTAATTGATTGTTTAAATGATTATTCCCATGAAGCTATTACTTTTTTACAGAAAAACTTACCATTCATATAAAGTGTTCCCCATCCTGTAACTACAACACTGGCATTTTCTGAGAGCTTCATTTTGGCTTCAGGAAGACAAATCCTACGAACATACTTTGTAAAAGAGACTTCTTCAGCAAGCTGCACAAGGGCAATATCATCATAAACCCCAGGGCTGCTATAATTTTCATGAAGAATAATGTTTTGGACTTTCTGTGTCATATATGGTTTATTTACTACTGTTCCAAAGTTGACGGTCCAATCATCTGAATTATTTTTCCTGAAAGACATAATTTAATTAAAATACATGCAGTTTTTGAGCAATAATGGTGTCTATAGTGGTTATTACCTCATAACTGTAAAGCACGAGGCTCCCAGCCAACACAAGAAAGTACCATATTTTTATTTTTAAGGATGTCTTTTTTTTTTTAAAGATTTATTTATTTATTTGACAGAGATCACAAGTAGGCAGAGGGGCAGGCAGAGAGAGAGAGGAGGAAGCAGGCTCCCTGCTGAGCAGAGAGCCCGATGCGGGGCTCTATCCCAGGACCCTGGGATCATGACCTGAGCCGAAGGCAGAGGCTTTAACCCACTGAGCCACCCAGGTGCCCTTTTAAGGATGTCTTTGACACAGAGATATGGCAAATAAAACAGTGCTAAAGACTATTAGATCTGTCAGATTTCTGCAAATCCTCCTAGCTAGAGCCACAGATGTCTTCTGCTACTAAAACCCCACCCAGTTTCTGAGCATTTGACGTGGGTTAGGAGTCATATGAGTAGCCTCAGTGGACGGGGCCCAGAATCACTCTTATTGCCAAACACTCTGGGTTCCAAGAGCCCGTGGCAGGCTCTGGACATCTTTGTACATAAAAAAATTGTTATTTGTTCTTACCCAATCACCCTATTATTAAGTGCATTTTGGCTTCTAATTTAAATTTTCTGATTATTTCTCCAGTTCTTCACTGAAACTCTTTCTCAATTTAAGACCTAACTTCCTGTTTAATTTTTCTCATCTTCCCTCAAAATGTCAGTTGCTGTTTTTGTTTTTGTTTTGTTTTTAATTTTCAAAAACTTGATGTAGGGTAACACTCTTCAATCCTTCTCCCATTCTGAAACTTTCGGTGACTGCCCACACTCAGTGTGATTCTTAAACTCTGCTCCCTTAGAATCAATTCAGGCTCCACCTCCTGAGACTTATATTTAAGGGGTCTGGTGTGATACTGAAGGACCCATACTTTTTTTTTTTTTAAGATTTTATTTATTTATTTGACAGACAAAGATCACAAGTAGGCAGAGAGGCAGGCAGAGAGAGGGAGAAGCAGGCTCCCTGCTGAGCAAAGAGCCCGATGCGGGGCTTGATTCCAGGACCCCGAGATCATGACCTGAGCCGAAGGCAGAGGCTTAACCCACTGAGCCACCCAGGTGCCCCAGGACCCATACTTTTAACAAGTCCCCTGGGTGGTCTCCTTTGTATCGACTACCTTTTGAAAATTGCTTCAGAGACAGATCCTGCAACCATCCTTTATAAAGGAGACTTTTTCAGGAAGTTAGCAACTGGTCAACTAGAAATGTGCCCAATCAATACAACAAATTTCCCAGAGTGAATTTTCTAATGTTTATTTTAACAAACCTTCTCTACTTCAAACTGTTCTTTTTTGTTTGCTGTCTATGGAATACAACCTGTGTTGTTCCACCTCAATGCATCTGAAGAAGGTGCTTTTCCAAATCCAAAAGGCGTATTGCTCTTTCCCATCTACCTACCCCATCAATCAAATCTTTTATCTATAGGGTCCAGGTTAATCTTACATCTTCATCTCTCAGCTGGATATGCTCACCTTCTTCATCAAATTTTCACAGAACTAATTGTCTTGTTGTAAGTGTGGCATCTTCTACACTATACTGATTAATACCTTTAATATATCACATTTAAATATTTTCAGTTAGGTAGTAAAGTACCTGGAGGACAAGGCAAATAAGCATGTAGTAACTGGAATCAGACATACCTGGCATCACATTCAATTTCTGTTAATTTAATAACTGTATGAAATTTGCCAAGTCACGTCACCATTTCATTCAGACCTAGTTTCTTCATCTTTAAATAGATTAAATTATACCTTCTGTACAGAATTATTGTTATGATTAAATAAAATGTAAATGTAAATAAAGCACTGAATGTCAGGCCCAAGTAGCTATTCTCAAAATGTGAATTACTTCTATTCACCTTTTCCTCTTTGACAAATTAATTTTTTTAAAGCTTTATTTATTTATTTTAGAGAGAGAGAGTGAATGTGCACAAGCGTGGGGGTGGGTAGAAGGAGAGGGAGAGAGAAATTTAAGTAGACTCTGTGCTGGGCGTGGAGCTTGATACAAGCTCCCACCCCACCCTGGGATCACAACCTGAGCAAAATCAAGAGTTGGCTGCTCAACCAACTGTGCCACCCATGCGCCCCTCCTCTTTGACAAATTTAAATGCTTCTGCTGCCTTTCAGGTATGCAGGTAATTATACATTTCATTTGGCTTTGGTGAATGTTCACACATTTAGATCAGTCCCCACAGATGACCCAAATAGGCCCGCACCCAGAATCCTACAGTTAGTCAGAATTTTGCACTTACTTAGCAAAGCAGTGAGCTGCAGATAATAGCCACCGGCTGCTTATCAGAGATGCCCCACAATAATGTTGACCTTTCCATTGCATGCTGGCTTGCCATGGCCATGCCCCCACCAGGGCGTTTTTCCCATTCACAATTCGGTTGCCTGGTATGATACTGTTGGATGATCTTCCACAACCTAAAGAAAGGATTTATTTACATAGGAGGAGCTATCTTTGATTATTCCTTTTTTTTTTTGAGAGTCTTTTTTCTTTTAAATTTTATTTGTTTATTTGACAGAGAGAGAGATCACAAGTAGACAGAGAGGCAGGCAGAGAGAGGGAGAAGCAGGCTTCCCACTGAGCAGAGAGCCAGATGTGGGACTCGATCCCAGGACCCTGAGATCATGATCTGAGCTGAAGGCAGAGGCTTAACCCACTGAGCCACCCAGGTGCCCCACTGAGCCACTCAGGTGCCCCTCTTTGATTATTCTTGACAAGAAATACATCTTAAAGCATAACTTGAAGCCCTTCAGTTATTGTCCAGCAGCTACTAAGCAATGCTGTGTCTTTCCTAGAATGTACTGGGATCATGGTACCTGACTCCATCTTGGTTTGGATGACTTTTACTTATACTTTTTTCACTCTTGAGCATCTTTTGATGACTTTTATTTTATCTATTTGCTATAATTCTCATCTCTCCCACTAGACTGCAAATTTCTTGAAGGTGGAGACTTTATTTCATTATGTCTGTAACTCGTACAGCCTATGAAGCGCTATCCATAAAGTCCCATGTAGATAATAAATACACCATTGAGTGAATGAATGCATGGGTATATCTTGTGTGCAACATGATACTCTAAAAAGAATTCATTTAAAAGATTTCAGAACTATTTTTTATCTTATAATAAATGTATTTTCTTACTATCCTAAGTTGTCTTTTTTCCCTTCAGTCTTTTTTAACTTACTCAGATATTATATTTTTCACTCATGATTACATTCTTTGAAATCAGTTCTAATTTCATCCTTTGGACAACTCCTTACAAATGTTAAAATTCAAAGGCCAGTGTTTTTCAAAAGAAATTCCAGATATATATCTGGTATATCCAATAATTTAGAAAGATTACTTAATGGGCTACTTAATGATATATTTCAAGACACTTTTTAGAATAATGATAGGGAAATATTTGTGAATGTTAAATATATTATAGTTTCTAAACTTACAGTTGTTGGTAAGTATTTCAACATTAGCCTTGCTGATTTCTGAAATTAAAAAAAAAATAAAATTAATAAAATATAGTCAAGCAATTATTTTTAATCTAGGAACATACATGCTACCTTCCTAGCCCAATTAACTATTCAGACTGTTCACATATCAGTTAACAACCCTTCTCCCTCCTACTTTCTATATTTTGACCATCTCTACACATATCTACCAAGTAGTATAGGACAGGGGAAAGGAAATATAAAACAGAGCTCTCAATTTTGTTATAGTTGTAGCAAAATATTTACTGAGGTGAGAAGCTGACATTCTCACTTAAAGAGGGACTGGGAATTAATTACCTTTGGATTTTTTTCCTTATGATAATTCTCATCTCTCTGAAAATGCTCAGAGTTATCTACAAACAGAAAAATTCTAATTAAAATTTTATTTCATTGGGCCTCTCATCTTTAGAGTCATCTCATTTCTGTGACTGAATTATGAAATTTTGTGAATTTAACTTAAATTCAAGTCTCTTTTCTATTAGTAAGAGACTTAATTCTTTATTTTTATTATTATATTTTTTAAAAGATTCACCCATTTATTAGAGAGGGAGAGAAACAGTGTAAGCAGGGAGAGGGGCAGAGGGAGAGGGGGAGGATCTCAAGCTAACTCCCTGCTGAACATGGAGCCTCATGAAGGGCTTGATCTCACAACCCTGAGACCATGACCCAAGCCAAAACCAAGATCAGATTCTTAACTGACTGAACCACCCAGGTGCCCCTAGGAAAAGACTTTAGAGACAAAAAGAAAGAACAGGGAACTACAGGAAGACCCACCAACAAGTGATGACTAAACCCCTAGGGCACAGAGGGGCAGCCTTCCTTCCCAACAGCTACCCACAGAGCAATTGTGTTGTTCTTTTGAGAAACTCTAGTTTAAATTCACTTGGTCCACTGGTGACAAGGATTGTGAGGCAAAGGAGCTATAACTGGAAATTGTCAGCCTTGATAGACTTCAAGTACACTAGGACCAACTCTCAGTCTGGAAAACCACAAAACTGAGCTCTGAAATACATGCTTATTACCTAACAGGCCTTTAACAATCCAGATGAGAGATTCAAGAGCTTTGCAGGATCTTCAAGATCTTTACAGACTTCACTTTCTACATGTACTGGGGCGAAATAATTTTGTTCCCTTGTTTTCTAGGAAATTATTCCAGACAATTTTTTTCTGTTAGTATCATTCCCATTTCCCAAGTAGCAGTGAGAACTCCCTATCTCCAACTTCCCTCTTACGCAGCAGTCTCCACACTAAATGATCAAGTAAGTCCTAAATCTGTTTCCTATAATGAGATCCTGACAAGAGTAGAGGGGAGGAATAATGCTTCAATTAGAGTCCTTCACTTCCTTTTTCATACAAAAACGTGAAACCTTCCAAGCTCAAGTATATGCCCACACTTTAGCCCTCCTTCTTATCACTCTTCAAATATTTTTATAGCACTGCCCCTTTCATGCCAACTCATTGGTAAGAGTACCAGAATTTAAGAAGTATATTTTTCTTCCCAAAGCAAATTCCTGAAACTTCTGGTTCGTTTTTTTCCTAGCACTTTTTTTTCAAAGAGCCCAAAAACCCAAGTACAGAAAATAATGGAAATAAGTGAAATACCTATGAGTCTCATGGAAGTAGGGACTGCATTCCATAATGCCACGTTGTCTTTCAATATCTGATGAAAGATAGCTTCAACTTCAGTCTTCATGCTATCCCTCTTTGCTGGAGGAAATTTGAATGTCAGCTGGAACTGTACACTTGAGCCATTGGAATCAGGACTAGAAAAAACAGAAATGTTCTAGTTTGCTGTTTCTTGATTTTTGTAAACATTTTGTGAACACATTGAATTTCCTATATTTTGTCATATTTCCTTTACATGTGCTAAAGAACAATACACAGATATTGTCTCAGTATGTATAAAGGGTAAGGGTCTGTAAAAATCTTCTGACTGGTTCACAGGTATTGGTCATGGAATATGTGAATTACAAACTAGAAATCAGAGTATTTTGAACACATGTGAGAAACAGAGTATTGGTCAACAAATGATTGATTTAAGATTTTATTAAAACAGTAAAAACCATATCTTGTGCAGATATTTTCTAATAACTTTAGAAAAAGAGATAAATGCAGGACCAGGAACCATTTGAAAGATAACTCCTAACATATATTCAGGAGCTGGTACTAAGCTTCTCCCTATAATTTCTTATACATCTCTATGCCAATATAGCTGTACAATGAGAAATCTCAGAAAGATAACTCTAAAGCGTAAAGAGAATATCCACTATCTGTATATTCATTACATTCTTTTTATTAATTAGAAAAGAGATTAATTCATTTGGGAAGAGTTTCAAAACAAGTCACAATTTTTTAAAATACCCACAACTTCTATTTTCAATAGAAAGTTTTTGCTTGTAAGTAGGTTGGTTAGTTGATTGGTTTTCTGGCCAGCTGGAATTTTTTGTTTTGTTTTGGAAGTTCAGAATTTCCCCAGAATGGATATTGGCAATTACCAAATTATAAGTATCCTCTTGCTTTATCACTTATCCCCTGTGCTCTATGATACCCTCCTCCCTGAATCCCTCTTGACCATCAGCATACTCAAGCATACTTCAAAGTCCTATTTAGACAAATTTTATCTTAAATGACACTAAAATTCACTTTGCTTCACAGTCATTATAATGATAGTGATTACTAAAGAGACCAAAAGAAGATTATTTTAGGAAAGGTATGGCCAGATGGATGTGAATGGGAGAAGAGGAAGCTAGTAGGTTAGTAGCAAAACAACCAGATGGGACTCTTTTTTTCACAGAGTTAAAATTATCTTTCATCATAGCAGTCAGTTAGGACTGGCTGCTACCAATAGCCTTACAATTACCCTTCAAGTGTAGGGATTACATATTTGTACAGAACAGTTCTTATTCTGAACAGAAATTTGTTAATTGCAATGACATTTTAATTTATGGGTCTTTCTTTCTTTTCTTCATTTCTTTCTTTCCTTCTTTTTTTCTTTCTTTTCTTTCCATCTCTCTCTCTATTTTTTCTATTGTTCTTATTTAAAACCATGGCTGATGTGACATATCATCTACCTTCCCTTCCATAAGATCCTGATGGAATTTGCACTTACAGAATTTTGATGACCTGAGAGTTGATATATTCTTTATATATACTCGAATTTTGAAAAGCCTCCAACATCTGTCAAGAGAAAGAAACAAAGTGGCCACCATATCGGTTTCAATCAAATTTATTATAAAATTATTAAAAGAAATCTCTGACTTACTTTAGTCTCTATATTTTTGCTCAGATCTGTGCTGGATTGTGAAGCTCCGTTTTCACAACTATCATTGTATGTAACTCCAGAAATATGAAAATCACCTTGGTAATAGAAAATCTTTCCTGCGAAACAAAGAAATACTCAAAGAATTTTAAAATAACAAATACCCTCAAATCCCTCCATATCTTTGTTTCGAAATTAACATTTGACCCAGATTTTTAAATAATCAGAGGGAGGGAGAAAGACAGTGGAAAGCAATGAAAGGGAGTGAATACCCACTCATTCTAGAAATGGCAACCCCCAGCTTTCATGAAGTGATACTCCTCCTTTCTTCATATGATAATAGATGTTACTGCCCTATTAAAGCCAGGAATATCCTCAGGATCCACCTCAATACAGCAATCCAGGCAGTCAATAACAATCCACCTGAGTGTGCACTAGAGATGAAACCCATTTTTCATATGCAATCTAAATTCTCATAATAGTGATTACCCAATTACTCTTTCTAAGCACTTCTGATATGGAAATATTCTGATAAGGAAATATTACAAACATTCCCCTTCACTCTGTGGATGATCTACACCCTCTTATAATTTTTCTTCTGCCTCATTGTCTATCAGCCTGCTTTCTATTCTTTGTAGTCATTCCTTGAGGAATTCCCACTGCCCTCTACTTCCCTCCAGTATATGGTGGCTGGTGTTTGGTGAGCATCACAAGGTCTCACATTCTCCATTCTGTCTGGTCCCTGAATGTAAATGGCTTTACCTAATATATTAGGCTACTGCAATTTAAAACAGGACAGGCCTAGAGGTAGTTCTTTCACATCATGACTTCTAAAAATAGGAAAAAGCCATTTGCAAAGATGTGGATGGAACTAGAGGGTATTATCCTAAGCAAAATAAGTCAATCAGAGAAACACAATTATCATGTGATCTCACTGATATGTGGAATTTAAGAAACAAAACAAAGGATCTTAGGGGAAGAGAGGAAAAAATAAAACAAAATGAAACCAGAGAGGGAGACAAAGCATAAGAGACTCTTAATCATAGGAAACAAACTGAGAGTTGCTGGAGGGGAGGGAGGTGGGAGGATGAGGTAACTGCATGATGGACATTAAGGAGGGCAGGTGATATAATGAGCACTAGGTATGACTGATGAATCACAGACTTGTACCTCTGATTAACTGAACTGAATTAAAATAAAAAAAATTTAAAAAATAAGATAAATAAAAATTGGAACTAATATAAAATAGTATCCTGTTTTGGTTAAGCAATTAGCCATTCATATATTTTGAGAACAATAGTAATTTTGATCCATTTAAAAAAGTACCAGGGGACCTGGATGGCTCAGTCAGTTAAGTGGCTGCCTTTGGCTTGGGTCCTGATCCCAGGGTTCTGAGATGGAGCCCTGCTCTCTGCTCAGTGGGGAGTCTGCTTTTTCCTTCTCCTTCTGTTTGCTGTTCCCCCTGCTTGTGTTCTCTCACACTCTCTCTCTCTGTAAAATAAAATCTTTAAAAAAAAAAAAGTACCACATAATCTCTAAGGAATGCTATTAATAGGGTTTAAAAAATATGATCTCTGAGCTGAAATAATTCATTATCCTGGAAGTCAGGAATATCATTTCAATCTAAGATATGAGAGACTGTGGACTCTGAGAAACAAATGAAGGGTTTTAGAAAGGAAGGGGGTAGGGAATGTGTTGGCCTAGTGATGGGTATTAAGGAGGGCACATATTGCATGGAGCACTGGGTGTTATATGTAAACAATGACTCTTGGAACACTGCGTCAAAAACTAATGATGTACTGTATGCTGACTAACATAACATAATAAAATAAAAAATAAAAAAAATAAGATAAAATAAAATAAAAACTAGTTTCTTATCTTTCAATGGTCTCCTATATTTTTCCTCATGGCAAGTGGTATATATGAAAATCAAATGCTAGGTTCTAAGAAGTTACCTAAGGTCTTTCTGAAAGAATAATGCATATGAAGTTAGAGGAGCTAGTTTAAATCCTCCCACCAATTGGGTATGCATGTTGGTATATCACTTTAGCCTTCTGGACATTTTTTTCATTAATCACAAAGACTAAATTGCAAAAATAAACTCCAAGATTCTCTTTCTTAGCATGTCATGCTTTTGATCTATGAAGTCTATCATCAAATAGAAGAGCAAACAACTAGAATCTGCTAATTTTGTGTTACATCCAGTATGCTGGACTTGGGTATTTACAGAGAGGCAGATTTCTCTCTCTTTTTTTTTTTTTTTAGGAAACTATTTTATTTTATCATATAGATATTATTTATTATTTGAGGGAGAGAGAATGTGTGTGTGTGTGTGTGTGTGTGTGTGTGAGAGAGAGAGAGAGAGAGAGAGAACTCTTGCACAAGTCGGGGGAGGGGCAGAAGGAGAGGGAGAAGCAGGCTCCAAGGACCCTGATGTAGGACTCTTATCTCAGGACCCTGAGATCATGACCTGAGCTGAAGGCAGACCCTTAACCAAATGAACCACCCAGATGTCCCAGGTAGGCAGATTAATTTGTCAAAAGTCATACATATCATGCCCATATTTAAAGAAACCATGATGTTTAGATATGTGTAGTTATATTACTGGAAAATCAGATTGATTTGAGGTGCAATTTTTTAGTTTATTTTCCCTTGCTTATTTTTATAAACTGAATTGTCCCCCTAGAATTCATATGTTGAAGCCCTAACCCCCTATGTGGCTATATTTAGAGATATGGCCTTTAGCAAGGTAATTAAGGTTAAATCAGATCATAAATCAGGTCATTAGGTTAAATCAGAAACCAATAGAACTGATAGCCTTATAAGAGGAGATATAAGAGAATGATCCTTCTTTCTCTCTCCTGAAAATTACCCCCCAACCCCATATACCACAGAAAAAAAGGGCATGTGAAGCTATAGTAACCCTGCTGGCATTCTGATCTTGGACTTCCAGCCCTCAAAACTGTAAGAAAATAAATATTTGTTGTTTTAAGACACTAGTCTATGGTATTCTGTTATGGCAGCTTGAGCTGAATAATACAATTACTTAGATAAATTGAATGGGAATCTATCTGTATCCTACACTGTGGTCTATAAAATCATAATCATAATTAAATCAAAATAATAATATAAAATCATATCATAATTAAAATCATAATTTTACAGACATAGCAATGATCAGTATTTAGGTAGTAATCTGTCCATATCCCAAGGTTTATAATAAAATTTATATTTTAAGATAGAAATATATTTTACCACCTTTATAAAACATTGCTTTAGACCTATGGGTTGCAACACTATCTATTTATTAGAATATCTACAGAGCTTCTAAAAGGCATACATGGGCAGGCGCTGCCCCAGTTTCACTGAATCAGAAAACCTAAGGGAATGGACACTTCTTTGGAAGAGCTCCATAGGTGATTCTGAGAGGAAGCCAGGGTTTAGAACTACTAGATAAACTATCTGAAGGATTTATCAATTGTTTATAAATGTCTGTGTAAGCTTTTCGAAATAGTTTTGTTAAATAAAATAGTTAAGGAAGAGCTGAATCAGTCCTTTCTAGAATAATGATCCTTGTGGAATATTAATCTGAGTTAATCCAAGAAGTAGAAAGTGAAAAATAATGTCTTGAAAACAATAGACATATTCAGAGAGAGAGAAACTAATTTCATACCACTTGAATGAGAGATTATTCTAGGTGTCATCCAACTTAAGTTGCTCTTAGTATTAACAAAGATTGTATTCATTCCTAATTCTGAATTCTAGAGCAAATCCATCTTTCAGACTGACTCCAGACAACCTTTACACGAGTTTTGAAAGTGTATTTTTATTGCACAAGGAACCTAGTTCAATTAACTTAATTACAGGTAATAGAAGTCCATCTAGCCTTGTATTTGAAATTATAGGTGGTTAACCATGTAGAAAAAGTCAAGGGAAAATTTTCATCCCACACTTGTCCTGCTTGAGCCAGGATGTCTGCAGTTCTCCCTTTTGCATCACTCCAGTCCATGAATGCATGGTTTCTCCAGAAGAAAAGACTTATTAAAATACAAATTATATTTTGGAAGGATAACTAATTAAGCTACTGGGCTTCTTCACAGGGCTTGATTTGGTAAACTTGGAGCAAATTTCCTTAAGGGGAAATTATATAATGAACATTATTTTTTAATGAGCAGAATCAAACAGAGGACAGAAGGATCCAGACTACAGAGAGTTCAGGGGTTGACACAGCAGGCAAGAGATGGTATGCATACCTTACGCATTTGAAGGACAAGTTCTGAAGTTTGAAACCAAGATGGGTAGAAAAAACATAAGGCACTTGGGTGGCTCAGTTTGTTAAGCACCCAACTCTTGGTTTTGGCTCAGATCATGATCTAATGGGTGGTAAGATCAAGGCCTACCTAGGGCTCTGTGCTCAGTGGAGAGTCTTCCTGAAGACTCTCTTCCTCTGTCCTTCCCCCAATGTGCTCTCTCGCTCTCTCTCTCTCTCTCTCAAATAAATACATCTTTAAAAGAAAAAAAAAAGATGGTTAGGGAAAACAAAGGAGAGGCCAGGTTGAAGAAAAAGCTGGAATTTGCATTAGGAAAATGCATCCTATGCTTCATTATTGTATAGGGTAATATATTTCAGAGAAATAAAACAGAAAAACTTATGATAAAGTAGAATAATACACTTGAATGCTAAGGTCTGGGTTTATGTTCATCTATGACACTTAAAAGCCTATAATAATAAGCACTTTTCATTTCTCAATCTTGATTTTTTGCATGTGAAAACAGTGATAGTAGTAAAACTTACCCTCCCTAGCTCAAAGAATTATCATGAGGATCAAGTGGAATAATGGGTGTCAAATTTCTTTGAAAATATTAAATAGCTTCACAAATTTAAGGTTTTATTTTTTTAAAAGGTAAAAATAATTTGGAATACCAAGATTTCTGATTATGGTGTTAACAAAGATTTTTAAGATAAGATTAAATTTATAAAAACATACAGTCACTTCTACTATCTACCGTTAGATGAGACATCTTTGTGGATGAAAGACCTAAATGTGAGACAGGAATCCAACAAAATCCTATAGGAGAGCAGCCTCTTTTACCCCAGCTGCAGCAACTTCTTGTTAGAGATGTCTTCAAAGGCAATGGAAATGAAAACAAAAATGACCTATTGGGACCTCATCGAGATAAAAAGCTTTTGCACAGCAAAGGAAATAGTCACCAAAACTAAAAGGCAACCTATAGAATGGGAGATGTTTGCAAGTGTCTTATCAGATAAAGGGCTAGTATCCAAAATCTTAAAGAATTTATCAAACTCAATACCCCAAAACCAAAAAATCCAGTCAAGAAATGGGCAGAAGACATGAACAGGCATTTCTCCAAAGAAGACACATGAACAAAGGCTCAGCATCACTTGGCAACAGAGAAATACAAATAAAATTACAATGAGATACTGCCTCATACTGGTCAGAACAGCTATAATTAACAACTCAGGAAACAACAGATGTTGGTGAGGATGCAGAGAAAGGGGAACCCTCTTTCACTGTTGGTGGGAATGCAAACTGGTGCAGCCACTCTGGAAGACAGTATGGAGATTTCTCAAAGTGTTGAAAATAAAGCTACCCTATGACCCAGCAATTGCACTATTAGGTATTCATCCAAAGGATACAAACATAGTGGTTCATAGGGGCACATGCACCCCAAAATTTATAGCGGCAATGTCCATGATAGCCAAAATATGGAAAGCACTCAGATGTTCATCGACAAATGAATGCATAAATAAGAGGTGAGATATATAGATAGATATAGATATAGATATAGATATTTCAGCCATCAAAAAAAGAATGAAATCTTGCCATTTGCAATGACATGGATGGAACTAGACAGTATTATGCTCAGCAAAATAAGTAAGTCAGAAAAAGATAAATATGATATTATTTCATTCATATGTATAATTTAAGAAATAGATGAACATAGGGGAAGGGAAGAGAAAATAAGACAAAAACAGAGAGAGAAAAGCCATAACAGTCTCTCAACTATAGGAAACAAACTGTGGGTTGCTGGAGGGGAAGTGGGTGGGGGGGTGGGGTAACTGGATGATGCACATTAAGAAAGGCCCTTGATGTAATGAGTACTGGGTGTTATACACAACTGATGAATCACTAAACTATCTCTGAAACTAATAATACACTGTATGCTAATTAAATTGAACCAAATTTTTATTTTATTTATTTATTTATTTATTTTTAAAGATTTTATTTATTTATTTGACAGACAGAGATCACAAGTAGGCAGAGAGGCAGGCAGAGAGAGAGAGGAGGAAGCAGGCTCCCTGCGGGGCAGAGAGCCCGATGTGGGGCTCGATCCCAGGACCCTGGGATCATGACCTGAGCCGAAGTCAGAGGCTTTAACCCACTGAGCCACCCAGGTGCCCCTGAACTAAATTTTTTAAAAAGATGATACATTAGTGGTTTATCCATTGCTATTTAGCAATTATATCTTAATAACCAGAATTGAGCCAAGAAGAGTAGGGATTTCCAAATTTTTAGATATATTTACTAAAAGATATAACAATTCAACTACTAACCTATTGCATAAGCTCCTTTATTGACAATGCATTTTGGCCTCAAAATATTGAAATTTTCAGTTTTGCCCATACTCTCATAGTTGGTAATATGTTACAGAGTGGCTCAAGGAGGCATTTGATTCAAAAAAATTTATAAACCTTGGTATTAAATAACAGAGAATTATTACATTGAAATAACAGTAAATAGATGAGAAATTTTCCATGAAAAAATTTAATTATTCATGTTTCTTACCATCATCTAAAAATAAAAGGAGATTTAGTAGCAAGGTGAAAATGAAAAATAGGCAATACTGACCAACTGCCAGAAAATGAACAAGAAGACCAATAGTTATTCCCAAGATTGCTGTCACTCCAAGAAAAATAAAGATCACCATCCATGCTGACCAAGATCTTCTCTGGGAGGATATGCCATACCTATAAAAGGAAAAAAATGGTTCAAATCAGATGATAGACATTCTAAATTTACCTGGCTCTCCTTCAACTCATATAACATAATATATAATTTATGAATAGGTCCTTATTTCAGCATGAAGCATAGAAGCCTTAAACATCTCAAAGAGGGTACACCCTAATGCTCATTCATTAAACAAATCCTATTTGAGTACTGTGTTGGCTTCTGGGGATATTGCAGTGAGCAAGATTCACTTCAGAGATGCATGGTTTCTCTGAAGAGAAATTGATTTGCTCTTTTTATTTATCTAAAGCAGGTTATAAAATACTAGGTGTGGTCTGATTGTATTTTTGACTATAATCATACCATGTATACAGACATATATAGATTTATAAACAAATATACAATATAACCATTTGTAAGTTTTAATTAAATGTGAAAAGAAATACCATGATGCCAACCTCAGTTATCCCATAACTCCTGTTATGTTATAAGATTATAGGTAGAGTTTTCTTTTTTGTTTACTTTTTTTCTTAACTATATTTTCTAATGTTTCTATAATAAACATGGATTATTTGAGTCACATAAATTAAGAGGTAAGTTTCATCATCATTAAAGCTAATTAATTAGATGAAAAATAATCAGAAAATATGGTGACTTGGCATCACCCAAATGGAGTGGTCTAGAGTTATAATTAGATCTAATGGTTACCCTCAGTCTAATCTATATAAAGTTTGGACACTAGTTATTTATCATTCATATTTTAAAAGACATGATGTCATGAAATTGCTGATTTGGAGAAAGAGCTTTAACAAGCACTCATAAAATTCTGATTTCAGGGGCATTTGGGTGGCTCAGTCAGTTAAAAGTCTGCCTTCAGCTCAGGCCATGATCCTTGGGTCCCGGGATGGAGCCCTGTACTGGGATCCCTGCTCAGCTATTCCATCTCCTTCTGCCCTTCCTCACCTGCTCATGCTCATTCTCTCTCTCTCTCTCTCTCAATTAAATAAATAAAATCTTTTTTTAAAAAAATCTGATTGCAAATTTCAAAGTAGCTTAAGCAGCTTCCTCAATCTTTCATATTCTGTATCACCGAAAACAAAACTTGTAAAACAGAGGAGTTTATAATCAGGGGATATATTTGGCACATTAGATATTCCCTATGAATATGAGAATCTTTTTGTTTTGATCCCTTGAGAACCAGTTTATTTTTAGGTAGAGAAGTTCCTTTAAAAAAACAAATATTACCTTATGACACAACTGTACAACTCCACCCAGTTTTATTCCCTCTCTGCTCTGTTCTCTATTCTTAATCCTACCTCTTCTTCATACCCCTTTGATGACTTGTTAATTAGTGTTTTCCAGAGCCAGAATTATTTGTCAAAACTCCTCAAAGAAACTCCCTATTTCAGATGCATTCCATGTATGCTTTCATACCGGAATCCTGCTGCTTAATCTCATCCTCAGAGCAGAGCCATTCAGGTATTGTGTTTTTTACACTAGATGAATCACACTTCAAAAGGAGTATGCAATTAAGGTAATTAATAGCTATTTAGAACCCAATGACTATCTGATAATAAATCTTTTCAAATAAGTAGAAATGTTTACTGTGATACTGAGGTCTCAAGTTTGTTTTGGATTATCCGGTCGTAACGTAGTGTGGTAGCTTAGTCTTTCTGAAATGTGCAAATTAATTTGAAGGACTTTTAACATTATGTACCCCGAATAATGACTCTAAAGTAGCTGAAATGGTTTCTATATAAGTAATCACCAGATTACAGTTTATATTTCTTTGGAAGCTTCTTTTAGAAGCTCTGGGAAGTGCTAGAGAATAGTTTGTTAACAATAGCACTGATGCTTTTTTCCCTTTCATTATGAATTTCTTCCTATTATAAGTAAGGATATACTTTTATATCTAAAACATCATAGTTGTTTATGTTTTATTCAACCCTTCCTCTAGTAACTGTGATGCATGGACTCTAGGAATTGATTATTATTTTTGAATAATAGCTGAAATTATTGAAATGATGTTTTAAATATTTTTAAAAGTTTCCATTCATGAAACAATTTACTTTCTCACTTAGCAGATTAATTTTGGCCTTTTTTTTAAAACAGAAATCTGCTTTCCAGAATGAACTCATTTGACAAAACAGGTTAAAAATTAATCTTCAATGAATTTAACCAGCTCCATACACTTAATTAAACTATAACTGCCTCATTTTTGTATTGAATCTAATTCAAGTAAGGGCTTGTCACTCTTCTGGCATAATCAAACATTTCCCTTAATCAAATCACAATAATAATGTCAATAAAAATAATGGTAACTTCATGATTCACAATTTTAAAGCATCAATTTTACTAATTTATCCCTATAGTCTATACCGGGTATTATTTCCTAGATTAGATGCTCTTACAACTACCTTCTGATATTGCATTAGCAGTTAAACTACAAAGCATTACAATAACTGTAATTTTCATTGATTAGAATTTAATTTATAGACTATTTGAATTCGATTTACCTGAATTTTGTTATACAGGGAAGACTGTTAGAATTCCAGTGCAAAATTCTCCAAATTTTATAGAGAGCAACTTTTTTTTTTTCATAGAGGACTTAGTCATTAGGGAAAGAGTTGTGAATAAGGAACAGAGAAATTAATGATCAAATGAGTTGAATGGCTTCCACCAATAACTTTCCCCTGGAATTGCGGAAAAGCAGAGAGTCTACAGAGGGAATTTATTTGAAAATCTGTGAAGTTTTGAGGACACTCTGGAGTCTGCCAGCTGCCAATTGAGGACCTGGATTCTAAGTACATTATTACAAAAATCTATAATGAAATTTACATTTTTAAATCATTTCCAAGACAACATTTTCATATTAGAAAATATTATTTTAATTACATTACTAGAGAACAAAAGTGGTAGTGTTGTTATAAAAAAAAAAAGTAAGCAAAATTTTGCTGAGATTGGATTCTTTTTTTTTTTTTTTAACTTCCAGAAACTTTCCCAAAGATTTTGCCAAAATTTCGGACCTCAGAAACAATAGCATTTTTTTAACAGTGTACAGAAATAAAAATCTAAATTATGGAAAGCAAGCAGTTAACAAAAAGCTAAAAGATAATCTAAGAACTTGCTAGGTTTTGTAGACTTAATCTCCCAAATAAAATCCCATTTACCTGTACATAGTATTCTGATTGCTGTGGTGTTGTCAGGAACAATGATGGTGATGATGATGAGGGTGACGATGATGATAGTGATAATTAAAATAAGGGCTTTCTGGTGTAGCTTTTGAGGAGATCAGTGTTTCCTAGGTTTATGTGTGACGTCCAGTGTTGATTAGTTTGTTTTCATGGGCTGGGTGAAATCTAGAGAACAAATATGATGACACTTGTATGACCAGTATTAATGACTTTCATATTTCTATGGTTTCAAGACAGGAGTCATCCAGGGAATCACAAACTTCCTTGACTCGGCTATTTAGAAAAAAAAAAAAGCCTACTCCTAGATTGGTCTTCTAGAAGGTAGACCTAAAAAACAGTTTTGTGGTAAATTGGGATAATCCTAACTCTGTGCTTGACCAGTTCCATTTATACTGGCTTCTTCCCCAGCTGACATCAGCTATAACTAGGCAGAAGTTTCTGACAAATGAATTTTCACAAGGTACCAATTTTAATATAAATAATATCACCATTCTGATGTAAATGAAATTGTATTTCATTGTGATTTACATTTAAATTTCCCTAATTACCAGTGAGGATAATTATCATTTTCATTCTGGGCTTCTCCTTCTGAGAATTTTGTTCATGTATCTAGCTATTGGGTTATTTATCTTCTTTCTTATGGGTATATGTGAGTTATCTATTTATACTGGATATTGCAATTCCGTATGTAAGGAGCTTGGAAGTTGCCATTCCATCTTAAGAAGAAGTATAAAGCTTACCAGACTATGAAATTGGCAACTCTTTTTTTGGGTCCATAACTGAGGAGAAGACACAGAGCAAACAACTGCCCCCAATATTGGAAAGATAGACAAGAGAATACAGTTAATAAGTGAGTCAAGACTCTAAGTATTCTTAAGTCTTGACTGAGTCAAGAGTCAAGGGCAGAAACCATCAGAGCAGAACCAGTGTCAGGAAAGAAAAACCTAAAGTGTAATTGACAAACTGCTGGAGATTTGGTATGAATAAATCTGAGAGTTTTAAAAACTCCAGAGGGATCCAGTCATAGGGGGAAGCCCATAGCATTGTGAGATTCAGCCAGACTCCACAATAATATTGAAGAAAAATCCATCTGGGCTTCTGGTGGGGAGACAGAAAAGAGAACATTTTGAAATATTCCAAAGCATTCTATTCTTCTTAACAAGGCCTGCCTTGGGAGACAACTAGTTAATCAAAGCCTATCATACTGGGTATTAACAGAACCTAACTAACCTGGGAAAGGGAAATACCCAACCTCAGATTATTTTTTCATCCAGAGAACAGGGGGTAAAAAAATTGACAAATACGTGTGAAGTTCATAGTCTAGAGGCATAGACTCACTAAAAGAGTAGACTTAATCATCAGACTGTAGAGCACTCCTTCTCCACCACACACTTCTTACCACCACATTACTAAAGTCCTGTTTCTAGTTGTTCCTTTTATCTGATCTGTCATGCCCAAATATCAGGGAAAATTTACAAGACACACCAAAGGGGAAAAAAAGAAAAAAAGAAAAAGAAAAAGAAAAAAGAAAACCCTCAGTTTGAAGAGACAGAGACAGAGCAAGTCTCAGAACCAGACATGGCAGGAATGTTGGAATTACTATACCAGGAATTTAAAACAACTATGATTGATATGTTGACAGCTTTAATGGGCAAAGTAGACAGCATGCAAGAACAGATGGGAAATGTAAGCAGAGAGATAGAAATCCTACAAAAGAACTGAAATGCTATAGATTAAACAACAACAACAATAGCAACACTGTAACAGAAATGAAGAATGCCTTTGAAGGGACATAACAGCCCTAAATGTGTATGTATCTAACCACAGTGTCAAACTACATGAGACAAAAAGCGATAGAACTGCAAGGAGCAATAGATGAATCTGTCACCATAGTTGGAGACATACACAGAGACATGTCTATATCAGAAATGGACAGATCCAGCGGGTGAAAAATCAGTAAGAACATAGTTGAACTAAACACCACCAATCAACTGAATAATTGATATCTATAGACTACTTCATCCAACAACAATAGAATACAAATTCCTCTCAAGATCACATGGAATATTCATCAAGAGAGATCACATTCTGGACCGCAAAATACACTGATAAATTTAAAAGAATAGAAATCATACATTGTCGGCTCTCACCTCACAATGAAATTAAATTAGAAAAAGCAATAACAGAAAAATAACTGGAAATCTCAACTTCTCAACTTGCAGGTTAAATAACTTGCTCCTAAATTACACCAGTCATTTGAGAGAACTCTCAAAAGAAATTTTAAAATATTTTGAACTAAATGAAAGCAAAAACACAACTTATCAAAATTTGTGGGATGCAGTGAATAGAAGGAAATTTATAGCATTGAATGCATATACAGTCAACCTTGAACAAAAAGAGGCTTAGGGGTGTTGACTCCCCTGTTGAATTGAAAATATGCCTATAACTTGACTGCCCCCCAAAGTTAACTACTAATAGCCTACTGTTCCCTGGAAGCTTTACCGAATACATAGATAGTTAATACATATTTTGTATGTTACATGTATTATATACAATGTCCTTACAATAGAGTAAGCTAGGGAAAAGAAAATATTAAGAAAATTTTAAGGAAGAGAAAATACATTTACACTACTATAAAAAATCTATTGGTAGACCTGTGCAATTCAAACCTATGGCTGTTCAAGGCTCAACTGTATTTTATTAATTCTATCCTATTGTAGATGCTATTATTCTTTAAATTTTATAAATGTTATACATGTTATACATGTTGCTGGCATTTAGAAATAAAATAGGTTTTCATACATTGACCTTTCCAGAAAACTTTTTTTTTACTTGAACATTCTTTTGAATATTTGTCATATACCTACATCATCAAGTCATCCGCAGATAAGAATAGAATTACTACCTCTTTCTCATTGCTTATATATTTTTTTTGTTTTGGTTGATTGGTTGACCAATTCACTGTTTTAACCTTGTGTCCTAGAACTCTAGTATATTGCTGAAAAAAATGACAGTAGCATCCTTCCTTTTCTCAATTTCAAGGAGAGGTTTTCAGTGTTTCACTATTCAATAGGATGTTTGCTGTCACTTTACCAGATTAAGGAAGTTATCTTCTGTTTTTAGTTAGATGTATTTCATAATAAATGAACTTCGAATTTCATCAAATGCTGTTTTTTGCATAATTGAGATAATCATAGTTCTTTTCTACCTTTATTTGATCAATGCTGTAAGTTACATTGATTGATATTTAAATATTAAACCAACTCTATTTCTGGAACAATACCAACTTGATTGTAACTTACACACATTTTATGTATCACTGGGTTTCATATGCTAGTTTGTTTAAGATTTTTGCATCCATGCTTCTGAGAGAGGATGGCACAGTTTTCCTGTCTGTTAATATCATTATTAAGCTTCATAATCAAAGTTTGTTGGCCTTATTAAACAAGGTGGGAAATAACTATCTTGTTGCAAATAAATTTTAAAATTTATATAAAGTAAAAAATTTCTAGAAAAAAAGACCCTTAATTTGCCAAAACTGACATAATCACCACTATACTATAAGAATTACTACCTGCCTTTTCAAGAATACTACATTTAGGACTTTGCATAGACTTGAAATAAACTTTCCATTTTACCAACTCACTAAGATTCAGGAGTTTATCTCTTGAAATAGCTAATAACAGAAATATCATCTGTAACAAATACAAATATTACCTAATATTTACTGTCAACTTATATTTTTAAACAAAATTTAAAGATATGAAAATATTTTTATTAGATATCAATTATCTCATATGCATCTCTTCCTCCTTTTGATTTGCTTCTAGTATCAGAAATAGAAACTGTGAACTGGTATGGTTCTCCAGCTTTCCATGGATGGAGAACATTGCTGCTGAAAGACGATAAACTTTTCTCCTATTTTGAACAAAGCGTAAAATTTTAGTACTCATGCCATTTTTCTCTTCTCAGCCCCATAATCACAAAAGAGCTGTCAGTTCTTTAAGGAAAAGCACAGATGTCATGTTACAGTTATGGTCTTGTTGAATCATCATTCTTTAAATGACTAAGTTATAGAATGTACGTTTGTTCTAAGGACACTCCCACAGACATCATGTCCTAACTTCAAGTCAACCATGAAGTCTCAATGTCAGCTCGGATAAGAATTATTCAAATGCTTTGCAGCAACTGGAATTATCCACTTCACGATGGTACTTCCTCTTCCTGGATATATATTTTCCCCAGAAGCTTTATCTTGTTATTTGCATCTATGTTCATTTATTTTCAAAATCCTTCAAAACTGTCTTAAGGCTTTCTACTAAATCTTCTACAAAAACTCTGGCCCACAGTAATTCTATTATTTTTTGTGATGAAATTTCACATACCTTATAGCAACTAATTATTATTTACTATTCTATTTGTGCTATATCTATTTCCCCAAGTATATTATAAAGTCCTGAATTGCAGGGTTTATGTCTTATATTAGTTTTTCATACATTCTAGTTTTGTTTTTGTTTTGTTTTTTGAGAAAGAGAGTGAGAGAGAGCATGGGTAGAGGGGCAGATGGAGAGGGAAAGAATCTTAAGCAGGCTCCATACTGAGCATGGAACCTGATGGGTGGCTTGATCTTATAATTCTGAGATTATGACCTGAGCTGAAATCAAGAGTCCAACACTGAACTGACTGAGACATCTGAGTATCCCAATTCCAGATTCTCAATAAACATTTACAGGTTGTATAATTCTTACAACATGAAACAGAAAGCAAGCACCTCTTCTTTCTTTCTTTCTATTGCTTGTTTATTCCTACATAGTATTTGGTTCTTAATACAATTTTCTTTTGCATTTGCAGTAATATTTTGGGTTAGCTTAGCTGGTGAACTAGCAGAGACCTTTTTAATTATAGCAAAATTAGAAGCTCTGTTTTACCACTAAAGCCCATATGATCAAGCTGTAGGGAATTGTTTCATATTTATTAAACTCATGAGACATACTTTTCTGTCCAAGATGTCATTTAGTTAACTTAGAATGGGAGCTACCCAGTTCTTTATGTATCAACTCCATAACTAGGAAACTAGCTACATATTCTCAAGGGAACTGTGTAACCTAGTCAATAGGCCTGTTACTCAATAAGCAATGTATACGTATCAAAACCAAACATTCCAATACTTGACTGCCTACCTCCTGTATGTCCGCTAGAGAAAAACATATCTTGTTCATTTGTAATTGAACAATTCAAATTTTTGTTGTTGAAAAATACAATTTGATTATATAATCTGTTCCTATGGAGAAAAATTGAGAGGAAATTGACATGCCTTGCCAGCCCTTGTAATATAGTGAACTGAAGTCCAACATTCCTGAAAAGGTAAGAGACCAAACTGCTGTTCAATGAGTTTCAGTCTTATAAGATGAATTACTAAATGTACTTACAAGTGAAACAGTGGCAGTGTAATAACTAGTGTCCATGGAATTTTGATATGTCATAAAATGAGAGAAGTATAAGAACAGAGATTATACAGTTTATTTTTTTTTTACCTGAGAAAAGTTGATATTTAAAATCACTTGTCCCTGAGTTCGACATCAATTTTAGGTTCAAAAAAATCCAGAATATATTACTGAAGCATGGCTTGGGCAAATCTAAAAATTGAAAACAGTCATTACTAGAAGCCTATGTGTTGTCAGATTAACCTTATATCCACTTTATTTTTATTTTTAAATTTAGTTTAATTTTATTTCTATTCAGTGTTCCAAGATTCATTGTTTATGCACCACACCCAATGATCCATGCAATACGTGCCCTCCAAAATACCCACCACCAGGCTCACCCAACCCTCCATGCCCCTCTCCCTTCCATAACCCTCAGTTTGTTTCACACAGTCCACAGTCTCTCATGGTTTGGATTTCCGCCATCTCACTTCTCCTCTCCATCTCCCAGTGTCCTCCGTGTTATTCCCTATGCTCCACAAATAAGTGAAACCATATGATACTTGACTCTCTCTGCTTGACTTATTTCACTCAGCATAATCTCTTCCAGTCGCATCCATATTGATACAAGTTGGGTATTCATCCTTTCTGATGGAGACATAATACTCCATTGTTTATATCTCCTTTAGATTAGAAGATTAAGTCAATGTGATAGAGTTATACAGAAGTACTACTCTTATCATCATCATCTTAATAATTATTATCATCATTCATATAAAAATAAGAGCTGTAACTTATTGAAGGTACATCAGCAGCCTTGTATCACTTACAGTGTTTTTATATACACAATTTCATATTAAAATTTTCAACAGTTCTGTAAGTACTGACATTCTCATTTTACAAGTGAAGAAATTGAATTTCACAGAGTTTAGGGTTGCCTGAGTGGCTCAGTCAGTTAAGCATCTGCCTTTGGCTCAGATCATGATTTTAGGGTCCTGGAAATTACACCCCACGTCAGGCTGGGCACTCAATGAGGAGTCTGCTTCTCCCTCTCTCTCTGCCCCTCCCCCCATCATGTGCTCTCTCTATCTCAAATAAATAAATAAAATCTTTAAAAAATCTTTTTGAACTGCACAGAGTTTAAATTACTTGTTAAAGTTTACATAGATAGTGAGAATAAAATCAAGATAAATTCTTCTTAAATAAATGGGACTGGAATTTCTAGTAATGATAGACTAAGAATTTAGACCAACACTTCTGATAATTATAGTAAGAAAGATGAAAAAATATATAGTTAAAATTCTTTGGAAGAGATCAGAGAGCTAATAATAAAATGAAGAATTCCAGGACAAAGATCTAGTTTGAAGATAAACCCAAAGAAGTTAGCCTCTTATTTGGAGCTCCTATTTTTGAAAAAGGATGCTGGGTGTCTTAAAAGATGAAGAGGACATTTGGCAGTATCAAGGAGACATGGTCAAATATGGAATCCAGGATCTATTATGGGTAGAGTGATTGGTAACCTTCACTGTGATTAGAGTTGGACTTTTGAAAGGCAACATCTTAAGTATAAATATATCCTAAATCTGGATATATGGGAAAAGAAGATATTCCTGCTTTAGTGAGATCATAAATCTTAATGTAAAGGGTAAAATAATAACCGTCCAGAAGGTGATTTAGGAAATGAGCTTTATGACCTTGAAGAAAGCAAAGTCTTTATACAAGGAGTACACAAAAAGTAAAACCCATAAGAGAAAAAAAATGGTAAATTAGAGCGTATTTAGATCCTATTTCTCAAAAGACCCTATAAGAATGTGAAAGGCAAACCACAGAATGGAAAATACCTTTGTAATGCATTTTTCTGACAAGAAACTTATATGTAGAATAGATAAAGCACTATTATAAGTCAAATTTTTAAGAAGGCAGACATCCCAATAGAAAAAAAAATAGACCCACTTCAGAAAAAAATAAGATATGTAAATTTCCATAATCATATGAAAAGATGTTCAACTTCATTAGTCATCAGGGAAATGGAAATAAAACCACTGTATATTGATCATTTTGGCTTAAGTTAAAAAAATGTAGTAATACCAAGGGTTGTTGGGAAGAGGAGCTAAATCACTGCTGGTGGAAGAGTAAACTGGAGTAACCCCTTTGGGAAATGACTTGGCAGTTTCTACTAGAGCAGAATTTGTGCATGCCTTTTAATTCAGCAATTTCACTCCTATTCTAAACCCACCACAAATGGCATTTGCACCTGCACTAAAACCCTTTACAAGAACATTCCCAGCAACACTGTTCACCATAGCTCCAACATGTAAACAACCCAAGTGTCCATGAACAAAAGAATGGCTACATACTTGTGGTATTTTTATACAATAAAATATTCTACAGCACTTCAAGTAAAAGAAGTTTGGATACATGTAGAAACATAGATGTCTCTCACAAGTGAAAGAATCAGAAACAAAATAATATGTATTATCCAATTCTGTAATAATCAAACACTTAGATCTAAATTATAAAGTTAGAAGTCCAGGATAGTGTTTGATTTTGGAGGAAAAGGCACATTGCTTGGGGGAAATTTTTTTGGATGGGGTAGGTGGCATGTAGTTTCTAGATGCTGGCAGTGCACTATTTTTTGATTAGGTGGTAATTACATGAGTGTTGGCTTTGTGATGATTCATTGATCTGTACATTTGTCTTCAGTATTCTTTTCTATGTGTGTTATTCTCCACAGCAAATTTCTGGAAAAAGTACAATATACATTATTAAAAAGAAAGCAAAATAATAAGCCTGTCAAGTATATGTACTAAAAATTTGCTATACTGCACACCTTATAAGGTACGATGGAGAGAGATATAAACGATAAAGAAAAGAATTCACCTGCCACCTAAAGAGATTACATAGGATAAAAGAAACCAAATATGTTTTTAACACATGTAGACATTGTTATTATAATAACCAAATGACTTTTTCCAAGAAAACTGACATGTCTAAGGGATAATATATTCCAATGCATTTTTCAAATGAAGTTTTCATAAAAAGAAATGAGTATTCATTATTTTCTTACTAACAAAACATAAAATTTAAAACACACTGCTGATGGTCAAACCTCTAGTCTCAATTTTTATAGTTGTAAATATATTTATGTGATAAATTTGGTTTTGTTCATACAACTAAACATTTTAAATTTCTCCTCAGTAGTAATTACTTCCCAAGTATTATAGAAAGAACTACTCAAATTATAGATACTATACATTTTATTATGGTTTGCAATATATTTTCAGCTTTCTGAAAATGCCAGTATTTTATGCAACTTCACAAGTTTTGTTTTGTTTTTTTTTTTTGAAGAGTGCATTCACAAATGGCAATTGAGTTCTCTTCTTTTACAATTTTTAAAAATATATAGATATCTTAATTGTGCTCCCAGAATTAATTCACTTGAAGGGGCAGATTTTCATTCCTGGTGTGAACTCTGATTTCCATCTGGAGTCCTACCTACATATTTCTCTTCGGAAAAAAAGTCCATTTTTATTTTTATTTTTTAAAGATTTTACTTATTTATTTGACAGAGAGAGAGAGAGAGATCACAAGTAGGCAGAGAATCAGGCAGAGAGAGAGGAGGAAGCAGGTTCCCTGTTGAGCAAAGAGTCCCAGGTGGGGCTCAGTCTCAGGACCCTGAGACCATGACATGAGCTGAAGGCAGAGGCTTAACCCTCTGAACCACCCAGGTGCCCCAAAAGTCCATTTTTAAATGGCACACTGAGTGCAATTTATTTACTACTGTCCTCATATTTATTTTTAAATATAGGATTACTTTTTGTAGGCACTGTGGCTAATTTAAATAATAAAATAAGACAAAATTAATAAATTCATATGGTATATGTAACTAATAACAGTTACAAAAGAAATTAATATTTCCCATTATTCTGATAAGGATTCAACTCAGTTTTTCTGGATATTTTCTTCATTTGTTTCTTCTCTTGCTTTTTACCCCTGTTCACATCACTCATCTCAGGAACCTCTAAATTCCCAGCTCAGGCTTGTCCCATTGTCTAATATGAGTCCTTCTCCTTCCTTTCTCCAACTCACTAAAAAGCCTTCTGGGGTGTTCTTTGGAAGTCACAGAATGATTTCTGCAAAATCTTCACGTCCTGAATCTCTTCTCCAAATATTATCTTCTTGCTCTAACTGGAACCTGACTTTCCTCCAGCATAAAGATTTCTTCACCTCCATTTAAAGTGGTGGCTATTCTTCCTCCCCAACCCCTTTCACCACTGTCCATATGGGTGAAGAGGATATTTCCTTGCTCATCATTGCCAATTCCAAATCATTATCCCTCTTTGCTCCTTGAAATCAATTGTATGCTACTGTAACTCCATGTGGGATGTCTTGAGAATTCATATGGAAGGTGTAGTAGGCTGAATAATGTACACCAATAGATATCAGGTCCTAATCCCTAGAACCTGGAAATGTTACCTTATAAGGAAAAAGAGTCATTGCAGTTGTAAGTTAAGGATCTTGATATGAAGAGATTATCCTTGATGATTGAAGTGGGCTGTAAATTGAGCTACAAGGGTCCCTTATAAGAGAGAGGCAAAGGGAAATTGGACACACAGAAGAGGAGAAAGGCACGTGAAGATGGAGACAGAAACTGGAGTGATTTGACCACAAGCAAAGGTATGTGGCAGCCACAAGAAACTGGAAAATGAAGGGAGTGGATACTGCCCTAGAGCCTCTGAAGAAAGGTTAATATGGCTTTTAGCATGAAGAGTAGTGGACGATGACCTGAGATAAAGTTGAGAGATAGTGAGGGACTAGATCCTGTTAGGCCTGGTGGACCATGTTAGGGTTTCTTCATCCTAAAGCAAAGGTACAGTTATTGTATCTGTTAAGCAAGGGAATGATCTAATCAACTTTGTATTTTAGGGATATCATCCTGCCTAGAGAAGGGCTGTTGTGTGGAGGGCAGCAAGAGAGGATGTAGAGTGCTCAGTTACAAAGTACTTATAGAAATCCAGGTAGGTTCCTTGGTCATGAGGGCAGAGCCCTTATGAATGAGATTAATACCTTTTTATAAAAGAGACCCTGAAGACCTCCCTTGTCTCTTCTATCAGGTAGTGCCATAATGGGAAGATGGAAGTTTATGAACCAGGAATCAAGTTCCCATAAGGTACCAAACTTGCTGGCACCTTGATCTTGGGCTTCCTGGCATCCAGAGCTATCAAAAATAAATATCTGTTGTTTGCAGGCTACATAGTGTATGGTATTCTAATGTAGCTGCCCAAAGAGACTACAACAATTAACCAATGAGCAAAAAGGTGTTGGTTTCAAAGCCCTAGAGTCTTTGCTTCCATTTAGGACATGTCAGAGAGGCCAGTGTATGTCTAAGGAGATTATATCAGCTTCAGAGGTCTATATGGCATTGATTGAAAGCCTTGTTTCAACTTCTCCTCTTCCCAGTACCTCTTACTTCACTGTCTTAGAGGTGTTATTTCAGTGAGCTCTATCCAATAAACACATATACATAAGTCTCTGTCATAGAGTCCATTTTCTGGGAACTTATGAGAGAGAATCTCTAGCTTTTAAAAGAAATTAATTCATTTATACTTATTATGATTACTCATATATCTAAGCTTGTTTCTGCCTTTTTATGGTTTTGTTATGCTTAATTTGCTTTTATTATTTCTGCTTTATAATGGATTGAGCATATTTCTTTATTTTTCTTTATTTTATAATTTCTTAGGTGGCTTAGAAATTACATCTTATTTCAATTTATGTAATGATTACCTAAAAGTTTCTAGTAAAAACTTAAACGTATATCTCTGCCATTCCCTAGACTGAAGAGTATCTATAGAAGAAGATTTTAGCATCCCTTTGAACTAAAATAATCTGAGATTTTAATTTTGGAATTCTTTTTTGTTTGCATGTTATACAAGAATAATATTGGAAGTTAACCAGGTTTCTCTGGTACCTTTTAATAATCTCTCTTTGATCCTAGTTAGTTTTTGTAATGTTCATTAACAACAACAACAACAAAAAAGCCTATATATTTTTCTTACCACTTGAATGCCAACTTTGGAGCTCTATTCATACCACAAGTAAATTTTATTTTATTATTTTTTTTAAAAGATTTTATTTATTTATTTGACAGAGAGAGATCACAAGTAGACAGAGAGGCAGGCAGAGAGAGAGAGAGTGAGAGAGAGGGAAGCAGGCTCCCTGCTGAGCAGAGAGCCCGACGCGGGACTCGATCCCAGGACCCTGAGATCATGACCTGAGCCGAAGGCAGCGGCTTAACCCACTGAGCCACCCAGGCGCCCACCACAAGTAAATTTTAGAAGCTAAATGTAAATAAGAAGTAAAATGATAAAAATAATAGAAAAGAATGTAGAAAACGTTGTACTTTTTTAAATGTAAAAAACTTGCTAAGCAAGACACAAAGCCTAAAAGTAATAAAGGAAAATAACTAAGTTTGACAACCTAAGAAAGTAAAGCTTAAATATGGTAAGTATCATTTATAAAGTTAAAAGAAAAATGACAGACTGAGGGGGGGGAATCTTACTGCATATGTAAAAGAAAAAGGATTATTTGGGTGCCTGGGTGGTATAATTGGTGGTATAAATGGTTAAGTGTGGGGCTTAGGGTCATGACATCAAGCCCTGCATCAGGCTCTACATTCAGCACAGTGTCAATTTGAGATTCTCTCTCTCACTTTTCCTTGGCCCCTCCCACCTGTGCTCTCTTGCTGTCTCTCTGGGAAGAGGAAGGAAGGAAGGAAGGGAAGGAGGGAGGGAGAAAGGAAAGAAAGAAACAAAGAAAGAAAGAAAGGAAGAGGAAGGAAGGAAAGAAGGAAAGGAAGAAAGGAGGAAAGAAAAGAGGAAATATATTACTTCCATAATATATAAAGGGATTCAACACAGCTCTATGAAAAAGGCAAATAATCCAGTAGAAAAAAAACAAAAACAAAAAAACAAAACAGTAAGCACTATAAACAGACAACTCATGAAGTACATTGAACAGTAAAACTTTGGGAAATTATTTTGCCTTAATTGAGTTGAAAAAGCTTAATAGTTAATGAAATGCAAATTAGAACAATTATGACATTATTTTTATTCCTCAGATGGGGGATTAAAAATGACAAGTTGAGGAGAGGAGTCAAGATGGTGGAGAAGTAGCAGGCTGAGACTACTTCAGGTAGCGGGAGATCAGCTAGATAGCTTATCTAAAGATTGCAAACACCTACAAATCCAACGGGAGATCGAAGAGAAGAAGAACAGCAACTCTAGAAACAGAAAATCAACCACTTTCGGAAAGGCAGGACTGGCGGAGAAGTGAATCCAAAGCGACGGGAAGATAGACCGCGGGGGGAGGGGCCGGCTCCCGGCAAGCGGCGGAGCAACGGAGCACAAAATTGGGACTTTTAAAAGTCTGTTCCGCTGAGGGACATCGCTCCAGAGGCTTAACCGGGGTGAAGCCCACGCAGGGTCAGCGTGGCCTCAGGTCCCGCAGGGTCACAGAAGGATCGGGGGTGTCTGAGTGTTGCAGAGCTTACAGGTATTAGAACGGGGAAGCCGGCTACAGAGACAGAGCCGAGGAGTGAGCTCTAAGCTCGGGGTTACCTTGAACCGGTCGCAGGCTCGGTCAGCTCGGAGCGCGGCCGGAGGCAGGGTGACGGGAGTAAATCGGCGCTATTCTCTGAGGGCGCACTGAGGAGTGGGGCCCCGGGCTCTCGGCTTCTCCGGGCCGGAGACCGGGAGGCCTCCATCTTCATTCCCGCCCTCCGGAACTCTACGGAAAGTGCTCAGGGAACAAAAGCTCCCGAAAGCAAACCCGAGCGGATTACTCAGCCCGGCCCCTGGTAAGGGCGGTGCAACTCCGCCCGGGGCAAAGACACTTGAGAATCACTACAACAGGCCCCTCCCCCAGAAGATCAACAAGAAGCCCAGCCAGGACCAAGTTCACATACCAAGGAATGCAGTTTCAATACCAAGGAGAGCTGCGTAATTCCAAAGGAGGAGAAACCAAAGCACGGAACTCATGGCTTTCTCCCCATGATTCTTTAGCCTTGCAGTTAATTTAATTTTTTTTCTTTTTCAATTTATTTTTCTTCTTCTGCTAATTTTTTTTAACTTTTACCCTTTTCTTTTTTAACGTTTTTTTAACTAGTTTATCTAATATATATATATTTTTTTTCCTTTTTATATTTTTTTCTTTATTGGTTTTCTTTTCTTTAATTGTTTCCTTCTTTTTTCTCTCTCTCTTTTTTTTTTTTTTTTTTTTTTTTAAACCTTTTTTTTTTCCCTTTCTTCCCCTCCCGATTTGGGATCTCTTCTGATTTGGCTAAAGCATATTTTCCTGGGGTTGTTGCCACCCTTTTAGTATTTTACTTGCTCCTTCATCTACTCTTATCTGGACAAAATGACAAGGTGGAAAAATTCACCACAAAAAAAAGAACAAGAGGCAGTACCAAAGGCTAGGGACCTAATCAGTACAGACATTGGTAATATGTCAGATCTAGAGTTCAGAATGACGATTCTCAAGGTTCTAGCCGGGCTTGAAAAAGGCATGGAAGATATTAGAGAAACCCTCTCGGGAGATATAAAAGCCCTTTCTGGAGAAATAAAAGAACTAAAATCTAACCAAGTTGAAATCAAAAAAGCTATTAATGAGGTGCAATCAAAAATGGAGGCTCTCACTGCTAGGATAAATGAGGCAGAAGAAAGAATTAGCGATATAGAAGACCAAATGACAGAGAATAAAGAAGCTGAGCAAAAGAGGGACAAACAGCTACTGGACCATGAGGGGAGAATTCGAGAGATAAGTGACACCATAAGACGAAACAACATTAGAATAATTGGGATTCCAGAAGAAGAGGAAACAGAGAGGGGAGCAGAAGTTATATTGGAGAGAATTATTGGAGACAATTTCCCCAATATGGCAAAGGGAACAAGCATCAAAATCCAGGAGATTCAGAGAACCCCCCTCAAAATCAATAAGAATAGGTCCACACCCCGTCACCTAATAGTAAAATTTACAAGTCTTAGTGACAAAGAGAAGATCCTGAAAGCAGCCCGGGAAAAGAAGTCTGTAACATACAATGGTAAAAATATTAGATTGGCAGCAGACTTATCCACAGAGACCTGGCAGGCCAGAAAGAGCTGGCATGATATATTCAGAGTACTAAACGAGAAAAACATGCAGCCAAGAATACTATATCCAGCTAGGCTATCATTGAAAATAGAAGGAGAGATTAAAAGCTTCCAGGACAAACAAAAACTGAAAGAATTTGCAAATACCAAACCAGCTCTACAGGAAATATTGAAAGGGGTTCTCTAAGCAAAGAGAGACCCTAAAAGTAGTAGATCAGAAAGGAACAGAGACAATATACAATAACAGTCACCTTACAGGCAATACAATGGCACTAAATTCATATCTCTCAATACTTACCCTGAATGTTAATGGGCTAAATGCCCCAATCAAAAGACACAGGGTATCAGAATGGATAAAAAAACAAAACCCATCTATATGTTGCCTACAAGAAACTCATCTTAAACCTGAAGACACCTCCAGATTTAAAGTGAGGGGGTGGAAAAGAATTTACCAGGCTAATGGACATCATAAAAAAGCAGGAGTGGCAATCCTTATATCAGATCAATTAGATTTTAAGCCAAAGACTATAATAAGAGATGAGGAAGGACACTATATCATACTCAAAGGAACTGTCCAACAAGAAGATCTAACAATTTTAAATATCTATGCCCCTAACGTGGGAGCAGCCAACTATATAAACCAATTAATAACAAAATCAAAGAAACACATCGACAATAATACAATAATAGTAGGGGACTTTAACACTCCCCTCACTGAAATGGACAGATCATCCAAGCAAAAGATCAACAAGGAAATCAAGGCCTTAAATGACACACTGGACCAGATGGACATCACAGATATATTCAGAACATTTCATCCCAAAGCAACAGAATACACATTCTTCTCTAGTGCACATGGAACATTCTCCAGAATAGATCACATTCTTGGTCCTAAATCAGGTCTCAACCGTTATCAAAAGATTGGAATCATTCCCTGCATATTTTCAGACCACAATGCTCTGAAGCTAGAACTCAATCACAAGAGGAAATTTGGAAAGAACCCAAATACATGGAGACTAAACAGCATCCTTCTAAAGAATGAATGGGTCAACCAGGAAATTAAAGAAGAGTTGAAAAAATTCATGGAAACAAATGATAATGAAAACACAACGGTTCAAAATCTGTGGGACAGAACAAAGGCAGTCCTGAGAGGAAAATATATAGCGGTACAAGCCTTTCTCAAGAAACAAGAAAGGACTCAGGTACACAACCTAACCCTACACCTAAAAGAGCTAGAGAAAGAACAAGAAAGAAACCCTAAACCCAGCAGGAGAAGAGAAATCATAAAGATCAGAGCAGACATCAATGAAATAGAAACCAAAAAAACAATAGAACAAATCAACGAAACTAGGAGCTGGTTCTTTGAAAGAATTAATAAGATCGATCAACCCCTGGCCAGACTTATCAAAAAGAAAAGAGAAAGGACCCAAATAAATAAAATCATGAATGAAAGAGGAGAGATTACAACGAACACCAAAGAAATACAGACAATTATAAGAACATACTATGAGCAACTCTACGCCAACAAACTTGACAATCTGGAAGAAATGGATGCATTCCTAGAGACATATAAACTACCACAACTGAACCAGGAAGAAATAGAAAGCCTGAACAGACCCATAACCAGTAAGGAGATTGAAACAGTCATCAAAAATCTCCAAACAAACAAAAGCCCAGGGCCAGACGGCTTCCCGGGGGAATTCTACCAAACATTTAAAGAAGAACTAATTCCTATTCTCCTGAAACTGTTCCAAAAAATAGAAATGGAAGGAAAACTTCCAAACTCATTTTATGAGGCCAGCATCACCTTGATCCCAAAACCAGACAAGGATCCCATCAAAAAAGAGAACTACAGACCAATATCCTTGATGAACACAGATGCAAAAATTCTCGCCCAAATACTAGCCAATAGGATTCAACAGTGCATTAAAAGGATTATTCACCACGAGCAAGTGGGATTTATTCCAGGGCTGCAAGGTTGGTTCAACATCCGCAAATCAATCAATGTGATACAACACATTAATAAAAGAAGAACAAGAACCATATGATACTCTCCATCAATGCTGAAAAAGCATTTGACAAAGTACAGCATCCCTTCCTGATCAAAACTCTTCAAAGTGTAGGGATAGAGGGCACCTACCTCAATATTATCAAAGCCATCTATGAAAAACCCATCGCAAATATCATTCTCAATGGAGAAAAACTGAAAGCTTTTCCGCTAAGGTCGGGAACACGGCAGGGATGTCCGTTATCACCACTGCTATTCAACATAGTACTAGAAGTCCTAGCCTCAGCAATCACACAACAAAAGGAAATTAAAGGCATCCAAATTGGCAAAGATGAAGTCAAACTATCACTCTTCGCAGGTGATATGATACTATATGTGGAAAACCCAAAAGACTCCACTCCAAATCTGCTAGAACTTGTACAGGAATTCAGTAAAGTGTCAGGATATAAAATCAATGCCCAGAAATCAGTTGCATTTCTCTACACCAACAACAAGACAGAAGAAAGAGAAATTAAGGAGTCCATCCCATTTATAATTGCACCCAAAACTATAAGATACCTAGGAATAAATCTAACCAAAGAGACTAAGAATCTATACACAGAAAACTATAAAGTACTCATGAAAGAAATTGAGGAAGACACAAAGAAATGGAAAAATGTTCCATGCTCCTGGATTGGAAGAATAAATATTGTGAAAATGTCTATGCTACCTAAAGCAATCTACACATTTAATGCAATTCCTATCAAAGTACCATCCATTTTTTTCAAAGAAATGGAACAAATAATCCTAAAATTTATATGGAACCAGAAAAGACCTCGAATAGCCAAAGCAATATTGAAAAAGAAAGCCAAAGTCGGTGGCATCACAATTCCGGACTTCAAGCTCTATTACAAAGCTGTCATCATCAAGACAGCATGGTACTGGCACAAAAACAGACACATAGATCAATGGAACAGAATAGAGAGCCCAGAAATAGACCCTCAACTCTATGGTCAACTAATCTTCGACAAAGCAGGAAAGAATATCCAATGGAAAAAAGACAGCCTCTTCAACAAATGGTGTTGGGAAAATTGGACAGCCACGTGCAGAAAAATGAAATTGGATCATTTCCTTACACCACACACGAAAATAGACTCAAAATGGATGAAGGATCTCAATGTGAGAAAGGAATCCATCCAAATCCTTGAGGAGAACACAGGCAGCAACCTCTTCGACCTCAGCCGCAGCAACATCTTCCTAGGAACATCGCCAAAGGCAAGGGAAGCAAGGGCAAAAATGAACTATTGGGATTTTATCAAGATCAAAAGCTTTTGCACAGCAAAGGAAACAGTTAACAAAACCAAAAGACAACTGACAGAATGGGAGAAGATATTTGCAAACGACATATCAGATAAAGGGCTAGTGTCCAAAATCTATAAAGAACTTAGCAAACTCAACACGCAAAGAACAAATAATCCAATCAAGAAATGGGCAGAGGACATGAACAGACATTTCTGCAAAGAAGACATCCAGATGGCCAACAGACACATGAAAAAGTGCTCCACATCACTCGGCATCAGGGAAATACAAATCAAAACCACAATGAGATACCACCTCACACCAGTCAGAATGGCTAAAATGAACAAGTCAGGAAATGACAGATGCTGGCGAGGATGCGGAGAAAGGGGAACCCTCCTACACTGTTGGTGGGAATGCAAGCTGGTGCAACCACTCTGGAAAACAGCATGGAGGTTCCTCAAAATGTTGAAAATAGAACTACCCTATGACCCAGCAATTGCACTGCTGGGTATTTACCCTAAAGATACAAACGTAGTGATCCGAAGGGGCACGTGCACCCGAATGTTTATAGCAGCAATGTCTACAATAGCCAAACTTTGGAAAGAACCTAGATGTCCATCAACAGACGAATGGATAAAGAAGATGTGGTATATATACACAATGGAATACTATGCAGCCATCCAAAGAAATGAAATCTTGCCATTTGCGACGACGTGGATGGAACTAGAGGGTATCATGCTTAGCGAAATAAGTCAATCGGAGAAAGACAACTATCATATGATCTCCCTGATATGAGGGAGAGGAGATGCACCATGGGGGGTTAAGGGGGTAGGAGAAGAGTAAATGAAACAAGATGGGATTGGGAGGGAGACAAACCATAAGTGACTCTTAATCTCACAAAACAAACTGAGGGTTAATGGGGGGAGGGGGGTTGGGGGGGTGGGATTATGGACATTGGGGAGGGTATGTGCTATGGTGAGTGCTGTGAAGTGTGTAAACCTGGCGATTCACAGACCTGTACCCCTGGGGATAAAAAGATATTATATGTTTAAAAAAATAAAATTAAAAAAAAAAAAGAATTTAATTAAAAAAAAATGACAAGTTGAAGAATGCAAGGAAAGTAGTAGGTTGTTACAATCTATATGGTATTATTTTATAATATTTGTCAAAATTCAGCAGTAACATTCTAGATAACAATCCTATTCATATATTTTCAAATATGCATAAAAACGTATTATAAGTATTATGGCAGAGACTAATAACTACCAGTAAAATCCTTTTCTCTTAAAAAAAAAAAAATCCTTTTCTTTTTCTAGCTGTGTACTTTCCAGCCACTGTTTACTTAAATGTGAATGTGTGACTGATTTGCTCTGCAGTGGCATGTAAGCAGAACTCATGAGTACTGTACTTCTGGTGCAGGGCTTTTAAGAAAAGTAAGTGTACCTCCTCCATGATCACTTTCTTCTTCTGTAGGCTGAATACAAAATGATAAGTGTTCCTCATGGATGGTAGAGCTCCATGATGGAAGCATCCTGGGTCCATGAAACACTTTTTGAAGAAAATCACTTGGTGATGTGAAGCACCTGTGTTGGACAATCATGTGAGCAAGACATAAAATTCTATTATGCTTGAGACATTATGTTTTTACTTTGAATGTTATAACAGTTTTGTGTTATTTAGAAAATGCAATATGTTCCCTGCAGCATTCTATTAATTAGAGGAAACCAGGAAGAGCTAAAGCTATCCATCAATATAGGAGTTGTTATATAAATTATAGGAAATCTAAGTAATGTTTTCAGCACATAGAATGAAATTATTCAAAGTTGAAATTTTTATGTTGGATATCTAACAATTTCCTTATAAGTCATTAACAAATTATTTTTAAAGTGTCATTTTTAATAAGAATTAAAAAACAGATGAAGCAATTCTCAAAAAAAAAAAACCCACACAATGATGCATTATTTTTAAGAGTTATTTTAATTCTTGCTTACCACCTTTTTGGCACTTAAAAAGCAAACATCACAGACACTCCCCATTGATCCTCATTGAAAATCAATTGCAGACTAAAAGATAGCCACAGGAACTTCATCTACTTAAAAAAGAACACATACCTTTCTTCAAGAAATAATAACAAAAAAGGCTTAAAGATACTGTGCCAATTGATTTTTAAAATTAAAGCAATAGTTAGGTCATTTCTACATAAGAAAACCACATAGTCCTTTTTTGTCAGGTTTATGACCCAGGAATGCCTTTCTCAAAGACCTGAGAGCCTTATTCTTGAAATGCAAATATCGTAAGGGGTGATACTCCCATCTCCCATTTTCCATGGGAGGGTAGAAGCCCAACTTCAGCAGCACCTTACTCCTATTTGTAAAACAACATCCTGTCACAAAGATATGAAGAATTTCATTTTTGTCTGGATGAAACCAATTAGCTAACACAGATAGTCACCTCAATTACCAGGTGAAGTTAGGATGAACCATGTCTGACAAATAGAACTTTCCAATTCTGCCAATACTGTCTTCTCTTCCCAGTTTACAGTCAGCAGTTTTACCCTCCTCCATATTCTCTTCAGACATTAGTTTCACTATATACAGATGCTGCTGGAAGCATGAGATTTCAACAAATAATGTATTTCCTATTTAAATCCTGAAAACTTTTATTTCATTATTCTCATGCTTGGCATGGTTTAGAAATCTCAGAAATAGAAATTGAACTAGAAAAATAATTAACTACCTAAAATATTAAGAGAAGGATCTGCATTTATGGGTGTTATGTATTCTTTTAGTATCTACTATAAAACAACTTCTGTGTTTCTCCTCAGTCTGCTTCCTTTTGCAGGAAGAAACCTGAAAATTAAGAGTATCTATTCATTTACACCACCAGAAGTGCTAGAATTAATAAGAGAAATACTCTAGTGCTGATAAAGGCATCATTGCTGTGCTGTGTGTCTGATACAAGTTGTTTCTTTGAAAATGTTTTGCGAATTTCTTGAATGTCATAAAATTAAATTACTAAATTCTATATGTTTATATAAAAGGATATTAAGATAATAGCCCTATTATTAATATAGTGCCTTATCGTAGTAGAATTGATGTGGGACACAGAGACAGAAGAATAATTATTAAATTTCCTTACCTACTGACAAGCCCTTAAAACAGGCAGAGTGACCTCCACATTAAGGCTTTGCTAAGGGCAAAGGACAATCCTAGCCTGACCAACCCTTACCCCCAACCAGGATCCTGTAAGTCTACTTTAATAATTCCTTTAGGAAACTTTATCTCTAAACTTCCAAGATAGTGTCCACAATCATTCCCAAGCATATGGCCCACTGATATACATCTAAAGGGTCTCACAAGAAGTTTTTATTACTGGTAATGAATAACCTTTCCCCAGACAATAGCTAGCCCCTCAAGGTCCTAGAAACCTTGCTTCCAAAATTCCTTAGAGACTTATACCATCCCTAATCCCCCTCCCCAATTTACAAGTATATAATAGACCACTCCTCACTTCCTGACCATGGGTCCTGTCCCCGTGCTTTAATAAGCCACCATTTTGCACCAAAGATGTCTCAAGAATTCTTTCTTGGTCATCAGCTCCAGACCTCACCCCACTGAACCTCACCTATGTTCTAGAACTTCATCAGAATATATGATTGGCCTTACATAGTTTCTGAGTGGCCAGTAGGGATATAGAAGGATAATGCAGCAGGAGAGGTGGTAAATGTAGAACTGTGCACCAGAGGAGGTTAAGGTTGACAACTGGTGTGTGTTTGAGTAGTAAACTATGTAAGATTGAGAAAGAAATGGGAAACTACAAACATTTTGGTGCTATATTAACTCCTTTTGTATGTGAACTATTTGCTTTCCCACCTCTAGAGGCTGGGTTGCCAACAGGATTGATTTTACTGCCTTGAAGACACTTCACAGGGTTTGTGACTGCTGGGGTTCTAATTTATTTATTTATTTATTTATTTTTTAAAAGATTTTATTCATTTATTTGAGAGAGAGAGAGAGAGAGAGAGAGCGCATGAGAGCAGAGAGGTCAGCGGGAGAAGCAGACTCCCCGCCAAGCAGGGAGCCCGATGTGGGACTCGATCCTGGGACTCCAGGATTATGACCTGAGCTGAAGGCAGTCGCTTAACCAACTGAGCCACCCAGGCGCCCCTGGGGTTCTAATTTATATCAGGAAAAAAAAAATAGGCAATGTGTTCCACCAGGTAATGCATGTATGTTTTAATAGTAAAATGTAAGAATTGATATTTGAACTTCTTTTAAAAAGTATTAGTGAGCCATTTGAAAAAATGAAGTTGAAAGATAACTGATGACAGGTCTTTCAAAACCCTTCCAATATACAACATCGATTTCTGCCAAAGCTTCCTGTAAGCCCATGTTCATCAAAGAGTGATCTGCCAGCAAATGATTATTTAAAATGCACATTCCTGGGCACCCCCAGCCCAAATATATGAGGGTTTGGGAATGGGGTCCAAGACAAATTGTTGACAAATGGGCCTGGTAAGTTTATAGACACTGAAGTGTGAAAAACGTTCTAAGAGTATTTTAATGAGTTATAACAATAACAACAACAAAAATCTCCAGGAGCTAAGGACATTACTGTATATCCTTTAAAATTGTACAGGGTTTTGGGGCACCTGGGTGGCTCAGTGGGTTAAAGCCTCTGCCTTCAGCTCAGGTCATGGTCTCAGGGTCCTGGGATCAAGCCCCGCGTCAGGCTCTCTGCTTGGCGGGGAGCCTGCTTCCTCCTCTCTCTCTCTCTGCCTACTTGTGATCTCTCTATCTCTGTCAAATAAATAAATAAAATCTTAAAAAAAAATTGTACAGGGTTTTAATCCTGAAAGGATGAGACCAGTGGTTTTTGACATGTACTGAAACTAGTAAAAGAATTATTAGTATCCCCTTGGGTACACAGCTGCCAGATTTTTTAAGAATCCAAATAAGTTCTGCGGTTTAACTAATAATACTGGACTAATGTTATTTCCTATTCTTGGTAGTTGTCTTATGGTTACACAAAATATTTACATTAGACACAGTGGGGTGGGTAATTTAATAGAACACTTTTTATTGTTTCTGCAACTTTCTGTAAGTCGAAAATTAATTTGAAATGAAATGTTTTTTAAGCCCCTAAAGCCTTTGAATAATCCTCGGTAAGTCTTGTTGCAGAAATAATAAGTAAGTCAGGTGTTTCGAACTACTACGGCTGTATTACCAAGCCTACGAATTAAGTAGCTGGTTATTTTACCGGCAAGATGAGTTTCTTAGGAAACGGAATATTGTGATTCAGGATAAGCCAACCAAGGCACACCTTAGGCAAGTCTGAAGAGACAAAGGGAAGGCTTTTCTAGGTCCGTCCCTTTGTACCATACCTAGTTCGTAGTATAACAGAGCTACGGTGATTGCTCTCTTCCTAGAGCAGGTCATCCTTCTAAATTTTATTTTAGGCAGTTGAGGGGGGAAGTAAAGAGCTCTTCCTGAGTGTGCTGGGTTTTAGTGGGTTTTTAATCCAAAATAGATGGCCCATCCTGGGACCACCTGCTCCCCTGAGGAGACCAAATATATATTAATTAGTATAAATCACAATATCACAGTTGGATTAAGAATACATTATTAAAATCAATTCCACATGTTTCTTTCTACCTTTTTAAAAATATATCTACTAAAAAATTAAAATAAATGTGTGGCTTACATTATATTTCTGTTAGCACTGATCTAGAGATGATAGTCACTTTTATTATTTTGGCTTATTTTTTTATTGAACCTTTTAGAATGTAATGAGAACTTTGAAATCTATTCTAAGTTTGGTGGAAAGCCATTATAAGGTTTTAAAACAGAAAATGATGTGACCAAACATACTTCAAAAGGCTCCAAGTGGTGGTTGTGTAAAGCAAGAAACAAAATGTCAAGGCTGAGTAGGAGCAAGAGACAGAAAGTTAAAAGGTCATTGTGGTTGTCCGGGTGAGAAACATGGCTATTGGGACTGCAGAGGTCATAAGAAATTGTTGCAGTCTGTTACGTTTTGAAAGTAGACCTGGTAGGATCCACTAATGGATTAAATGTGGTAGAAAGTTTGGGGTCTGAGCAATTGGGTGCATGGTGATGCCACTGAGATGGTAACACTCAGAAAAATATGGAATGGAAGTTGGAAATCAAGACCTCATTCTCAGACACGCCCTATTAGAGAGGGCTTTTAGGTCTATGGGGAGCTGTTAAATAGGCAATTGCTTTTATGGGACTGGAGTTCATTGAAAAGGTTGTAGCTGGAAATACAAATTTTGGCAGTTGAGAAAACTGGAGACCAATTATTGTCACTGAATGGCCAGACAAGTTGATTATTCCAATTGCTGTCTAAAGAGAGTTAGCTGCAGATACAGGTTTCCAGTTACTGAAGGAGTAAGTCACAGGGATGAAATGTACAGCATAGGAGATACAGTCAGTGGTGTTGTAATAGTGTGTGTAGTGAGAGATGGTAGCTACACTCACTATAAGCATAGCATGATGTAAAAACTTGTCAAATCACTATGTTGTACACCTGAAACTAATGTTAGCATTGTGTGGCAACAATATTTTAGTAAACAAATAAACAAATAAGCTGCAAGTTAATGGATATGCCTTGACAACCATGAACAGGAAGCTAATTGTAAATAGCAGAAGCTCAAATGGAATGAAAGATTTTAGGAAGCTACTCTGCTATTATAAATGCTTTCATGTTTGTTTTTCCAGAATGAACTCTATTCCACAGTAGTAAGAACAACTGAAAATGATTACTGAACTAATGAATCTAATGTCTCTGGAATTTTGGAGCTTCAGAGAATAAAGGAAGTAGCAAATGATAGTCTTTTCAAAAGGAAACAGATGATTAATTTACAAACAATGGACAAGTGAGGTTGAGTTTAGGCAAAATTCTAGAGGAAGTTATTATACTAAAAAAATTTCAGTTGTGGGATGTGAGAGAAAGAGAGGAGTCGAGAGGTTTAGAACCTGAACAACTGGAAGAATGGCATTGACTGAGACGAGGAAGATATTGGGTATCACATGTTTGGAAACAAGACACGTGGTGTTTGAAATGGTTACTAGACATCTTAATGAAGATACAATAGGCAATTGGACATAAGAATTTGGATTTGAGGAGAGAGTTCTGTGGTAGAGATAAGAATCTGGAAATATCATCATGTAGATGGTATTTAAAACCATGAAACTGGGGGCACCAGGGGCTCAGTCAGTTAAGTGGCTAACTTCAGCTCAGGTCATGATCCCAGGGTCCTGGGATTGAGCCCCACATGGGGCTCCCTGATCAGCAGGGAGTCTGCTTCCTCCCTCTCCCTCTGCCACTCCCCCTGCTTGCACGTTCTCTGTCAAATAAATAAATAAAATCTTAAAAACAAAAGCAAACAAACAAAACAAAATCCCCCCCAAAACAAAACATGAAACTGAATGAGATCACCAAGGAAGAGTAACAAGGTCTTAGACCTGGAGTCAGCCAATGTTAGGAGGTCAAGGATGAGGACGGCAAATGACAGAAAATGAGACTCACCTATGAGTACAAAGTCTGAGAGTAGTAGGAAATCAGGAATATGCAATGCCCTGAATGAAAAAGAAGGTTTAGGAAGGAGGAAGCAGAGATCAATGGTGCCAAATGCTGTTGATGAGACATTTAAGATAATTTAAGATAATTTAAGATAATCTTCCATTATATTTAGCAACATGGAGACTACCAATGTCCTTGCAAAGAGCAGTTTTAGTGAAATTTTGGAGCCAAACTTTGATTGAAATGTGCTTAAGGAATAACAGAAGGACAGGTATAGGAGACAGTAAATATAGACCGATTTCTTCAAAAAGCTTTCCTGCAAAGTCTTGGAGCAGCAACTGGTGTAGAAAGAGGAGTCAAGATAATTTTTTTGGGTGTATGTGTGTTTGTTGTTTGTTTGTTTAAGATCAAGGAAATAACAAAAAGAAAATGACTAAGTAGGAAAGGGAGGGAAGAGTTGCAGGAGCAAATTACTTAAGTAGGTGAGAGAAGGTGGGAGCTGGTATATAGGTGGAGGGATTGGCTTTCAATCAGAGCCCCTGGGGCAACAGGTAGGAAGGCCAACTGTCAGGAGCAACTGCTGACATGGGAATAGAGGTGGTGAAGGGTTTCTTCAGAGAGCTTCAGTTTTCAGTGGAGGGGGTGAGAAGCGAGATCATCCATGGAGAACGGGGATGGAGAAGGAGGCGTCACGGGAACTGAGGAGAGGAAAAAATGTGAAATAGACATCTAAGAGAACAGGAGGGTGAACAGTGAAGAGTCACATGATGTTGGGGAAGCACCAAGAGTCTACTGGAGGCTTGTGATGCTGAATTTGAAGTTAGACCTGTCAGTGTGGTTTTGTATTTTTCTCTAAACATGTTCAATGGCATGGTATAGGAAGAGAGTAGGTGGAGATTTGGATTTTATCAGGGTTGTGGTAAAAAGCAAGTGTCATATGGCAGTGAAGCAAGAGAGAAGTCCATGAGTCAAAGGTATGTGTGGGGATGGACTGTGGTATTTACCTAAGCTGGGTACAGCTGTGCCAAAGTGGTATTGATTAATGGATCAGTGTCGACTAAGGAAAATCTCCTACTTGCATGTCTCAGGTCTCTGTCTTCCACTCCACCCTGAGAGTTGTACACTAAAAACTTTATTAGGACAAAAAATTGTAGTCATGATTATTAAAATTGAGACCAACAATATGTATGAAGTATTTCCTTATACTGGAATCCATTCCACACGTACAGTGTAGAAATCGATACAGATGTGTCAGAAAACCATTAAGGACATTATGTATCAAGAAATAAACAGGCACAAGGACAGGATCCTCATATAATCCATACCTTTTATTCTGTATTTGATTGTGTACCCTGTGGGGAAGTGTGGGGAGCAAGATTATTTATCAAGCATTACGAGATACTTGGAGGTACTGTGGTAAAGCCCAGAATTATAAAAATTATAGCATAATACACTCATGAAGACAATATTATTATTTTTTTCTGTACAAAGTAATTCCTTTTTAAAAATTTCTCATGTATTGCTATGTTTGCTTATTTTTATTACTACCATCATTCTTTATTTAGTAAATCTTTATTGAGTATGTGCCATAAATAATATACTTTCCTATGAACTCTGAAGTTTATAAAAGTGAATCAGTCATGGTCCCTACAGGGGACTGGCTAGTTGTTGAAATCAGATCTATTCACACATATCTAAAAGCCATGGAAAGCGAATATATGTACAGAGAGATTAAAAAAATGGTAAGAAGCCACCTGCAAAGAATTTGGCAGTTTCTTAAGAAATTAAACATGTGCTTATCAAATGATAATGTACTCTCAGCTATTAATCCCAGAGGAATGAATGTTCACAAAAAATCCTATACCACTGACACACAAATGTTGTAGTAGCTTTAATCATGATAGTCAAAAATTGTATACAATTCAAATGCCCTTCAATGAATGAATGGTTAAGCAAATTGTGGTATGTCCCTACCATGGAATACTACTCAGCAATAAAAGAAGGAACCATTGACACACATGAATTGGATTGATGTCAATGGAATTATGTTGAGTGAAAAAGCTAACCTCTAAAGCTTTCATATTGTATGATTCCATTTATATACCATTCGTGAATAGACAAATTTATAAAGATCCTGAACAGATTAGTGGTACCAGGTGTTAGAGACTGAGGACAGGTGGCTGTGGGTAGCTTGAGATCAAACTATGCTATATCTTGTCCGTGGTGGCAGTTACACAAATCCATGCATGATAAAATTACATAGAATTAAATACACACATACACATATAATTGCATGTTTTTAAAACCAGTGAAATCTGAGTAAGATTGATGGATTGAAGGATGATCTCAATGTCAACTTCCTGGTTGTGGTATTATACTATAGCTAAGCAAGATGTTTATCATTGTGAGAAACTAGGTAAAGTATACACAGAACCTCTCTGGATTATATTTTACAACTGTATGTAAACCTATGATTTTCTGAAAAAAATTTTTAAAGTTTTTTTTTTGTTTGTTTGTTTTTTTTAGATGGTAAGGAATTTCAGAATAAAGGATGTTATATCCACTTGAGGGAGTCAAGGAAACTTCAAGGAATAGTCATCATTAAACAAGAAACCAGCTCATTCTGTTAGTCTAATTATCTCTTCATTTCAAAAATATTTATTCAAACTATTATGATCAAGTACCAATTGCTTAAAACAAGATTGCAGTTTAATTACAATAGTTATAATAGATACCATTTCTTGAGCACCTACTATATTCTAAGAAGTGTGCTAAGCACTTTCCAACAGTATCTGATTTTAATCCCTACAATCAGTCGTTTAAGGTAAATATCATTATCCCTGTCTCATAAGTGGGTATATTAAGGCTTAGAGTGTTCAATTAGGTGGCTTAAGTCACACAGTTAATATAAAATCTGGATTACTTCTAAAAATCAATGAGTAAACAACAATAAAGCTGTTTTCTGCATAATAAAAAAAACAAATCAATACTTATTGAAAGCCTGTTACATACAGAGCACTTTACTAAGTACTGTGGGAGGAGGGATTAAAGATATAGAAGGAACTCCCTATCTCTTACACAATTAATAAATATTATTCCAGTCATGACTTCTTAGCTTTCTCCAATGAGTTAAAATAGACATGTTCAAGAATGCTGAAACTCTTTACATGTTATCTTTCAAAAGAACTTATTTTAAAAACATGATATACTGTATTATCTATTTCTCTGTGCACATTAAGTTTGAACTGTTACCCATATTTTCACTGTGACCCAATCTCTGTTTCTCAAATTTTTTTAAAAGTATCAAAAATATTTCTCTGAGTACTATGATGTCATTGTCAAATTAAACTTCTAAAATTTCTCCTTAATTTAAGTCTCTTCAAGTTTGTTTGCGGAAGAAATTACTCAATTACCTATTATAAATTTTTAGTTTGGAAACTCACCCCCAGAAATCTGGAAAATATTAATCATTATGTACATTTATATTTATTCATTTTTAAGTCACTTCAGAAAGAGAAATTGTATTTTGTTTGCTTATTTTTTTTATCAGAACTTAATACAGAATTTCTACTATGGTTTTTATTACTTCAAGATCCAGACATCGGTTTCCTTAGATCTTTCTACAGCTTGTAGGTGCCACCTAGAGGCCCAACTGCAGAATGTACTAAAACAGGGGAATCCATTTGGAATGGAACACTGAGAGTGATTTTGTTTGAAATGTATTTAAATTTTTGTTTAAAATTCAGCACTTGCATCAATTTTGTTTTTTTCAAAACATCTATTAAATGAAACAAAAATAATTTACGCAAAATATTTCACACTGTCAATTCATGTCAGTTTCCATTTTATTTTAGCCAAGCACCTAAATCTGACCCTTTCATATGCCAATATTATTTGGGTGAGTCAAAGTCAAATTTTTCCTGCTAATGTTGGTTTTCAAAGTGATTATGGTCCAATACAGAACTTGGATGAGTAGCTGTATATGAGGAGGCAAGGGTAATGGAAAAATTTAGTGTAATCTCACCATGTTAACATAGCATAGATAATGGCATGAGTTGTAACTAACTTCATAATGGCCTAGATCATCTGCATGCTGTGTCTCTAACTGCTCAGTAGTTATTTACCAAAACTAAAATTATGAAAGTGGTTGATATTTGGCTTTTACTCTTCAGTTTTGTCTGCAAGCAATTAGTAATTCAGTGCTATACTGGACATAGCAGGGTGCCAGCTTCCAGGATAAATTCCTATGATACCTTCCCATCTCAGTCCAGAGAAGTCCAAGAGGTCAGTGGTCCAATCCTGGGCTGGAAATTCAGCAGCAGGCAAAGGCGTGCCATCATCTCAAAATGGAGTTCTGGCCTCCATTTGCATGACTGTATCTACACCCTAACACCTGGACCTTATTTCCTTCAAGGCTTTGTATTTGAAAAAAACTTTAAAACACAAATACAGAAGCACTTGGTGATAATCCTATTTCCTTCAATACTCTGGACTGATTCTCGTGTCATTCTCTTCTATTCAACAACAACAACAAATCTTAACACATAAGGTATACTGGTTGTTTTCAAATGAATTTTCATAACCTCAGATCTTAAAAGAACTTGAAATACATTGAGTAGTAGTATTTTCCCATCTTCCCCTTCTTCCTGAACTATCATATCAACCAAATGGATGATATTATTATTATATATTGATATCCTCAACAGTGAAATATTAAATAAATATTATTTGCTTTAACTTAGAACAAATACATTATATAGAGTTTGTATAATTATTGTAGGCCACAGGAAAACAGAATCATCCCTACACTTATCTCTGTACTTGTTAGCTAGAAATGAAAATAAAACTGTATCTTGGTTTCTGTGCATTTCCTTAATTCCCACTCTTTTTTCAACATTAAGTATATGGTGTTCTGGGGTCTGTTTGATTGACCTGTTGTAACAAATGTGATCATTATCCTCATACCATTAAGGGGGAAAAAAAAAACTCTTAATACTTCTTTGTGCATAAAAATATGTAGTTCTTTCCTTTTTACATTTCCTTCCACTCTGTCCTGCCCCTTGAAAGTGGAGATTTATTAAGATGAGAGACTCGGGGGAAATGAAAGAAGGAATCACTTCAAGTTATATATATGCATAAGAAATTTATGTCAACGAGCCAAAATTTTGATGACAAAACTTCTAGAAAACAAGTGAATGCAAATTGGGACAGAACATATCTGCAGAGCAGGATGCTCAGGGTGAAACAGAGCTAGGAAAGAAACATGCACATCAAGCAGACAGTTTAGTTAGGTGGGTCCAATCCGGGTGATCTGCAAGACTTCTTTTGGGATTCTGTCTCTCTGAGAATGGTCCATACACAAACCATGTGTTCCATTCTACTAGGGTTTTCTCTCTTAGATACAAGTTTTGGAACGGATCCAGTCCCGGAAAGCAGTCACTCTAGTGTAAACACCGGGCTTATTAGGTTGGGCACATTCATCGCCCCAGCTCACTATTCCAGTAAGATACCAGATATCTCTGGCATCTGCACTAACCAGTGGTCCTCCGGAGTCACCCTACAGGAGAAGGGAGAGATTAGTCATTAATAGTTCAGTTGATTACAGCAGTATTCTTTATTTTTCTGACTTGAGTTTAATGAAAGGGGCAGTTTTCAAAAGTTTTCAGTGTGCTCAAATGCAGAAGCCATACCTCCGTGTCAGTAATTCATATAAGGGAGAAGGTCCATTACCTAGGGTATTGGCTTACATTCAGGGGTCGGCACACTGAGATTAAAGGCACCATCTCTTTGGAGAACAGTATTCTTCTCTGGTATATCTGAGAAGATAATTCCTCATATCCCTTATCACTATGACATAGCTCCCAAAAGAAGGGTGAAGAGTCTATTACTGATAAAAGCACAGACACTAGAGTCAGACACCTGGGTTTAAATCTCAAGTCTGGTTCTTCCAGGTAGCTAAGACCTTTAATTTACATTTAATGCCCCTAATAATACCTACCTCCGGTGATAATTTTGAAGATTAAGTAAGATAGTAAAGACATGTTTAAAATCAGAAATTCCAATTGTCTATGCGTTGTGAACTCTAGAGGCCTGTTTCTTAAACAGGTCATAAAAACTAGGTACAAGCTGATTTTTCCTCAAAATCCCAGGGTCTCTAATATTGACCACCCACTAACTGTTCAGCACTCTATGGAGCTCTTAATTAATTACATATTATCTCATTAACTCGTGTAATTCTGGTAACAAAATGTGAAGTGAGGTTTCATTTTCTCCATTTTAACAATAAGGGAACCAAAACTCATAGAAATTAAGTAATTTGCCTGATGGCACATGCTATTCAGGGGCAGAAATGAATTTGAATCCACAGCGATCTAACTCAGAAGTCCAGATTTCTTGACCTGCATTGTGTTAACTTCCCTGTGCATTTACTTTTGTTCATGTAAAAACATTAGCTAATACTAACAGTAACTGAATTTGTAATAATGTGTCTGTAATTTTTAAATCCGTTAACAGTAAGTGTTTACCTATACCCTCAAATGTCAAAAGATAGTAAATACATGCACTCAGGTACGTAAAAATAAATCATTTTGGTAATTGAAACCCAAGCCTATATGAAAGCACTGATTAGGATGAGGAAATAGAAGATTCCAGAGATCACAAAATTTAAAGCTATCTAAGAAAAGGTACAAAAGAGTCTGAGAAATAAGTAATCAAAGAAAAAAGATAGCAGTGTACTTAACAGCCTTACAAATTGTATCAGGTGATGTCTACTGACAAGTATCAAATAGGCAAGGATTGTCCTACTAAAACTAGTTAGCTTACACATGATTAGTGAATGGAAGAGTTAAATCAGTGTAAGATAGAGATTGTGATGGTTTATATGTGTTTTGTCTTAGGTAGGGAAGCCAGGGTAATGAGAATAGAATTATCATCTTCAGAAGAGGAAAAAGTTCTCAATTGAGCTTTTGCACAAGCAGAGGTCCTTGGGGGCTCTACTTTTTTTTTTTTTTTTTTTTTTTTAAAGAATGTATTTATTTATTTGAGAGAGTGAATGAGAGACTGCACAAGCTGGGGAGGGATAGAGGGAGGAACAGACTTATCCCTGAGGAGGGAGCCTTGGGGCTCTACTTTAATAAAATATTTTAAAAGTACTTGTGCCCTGGACTCCCCCTGCCAGAGAAACACACCACAGCTTCACTCCCTTCATGGATCCTGGCAGGTTACACTTTCTCCTCTACTCAGGGCTACCCTCTCATGTGCACTGCCTTGGCCCCAGCAAGCTGGTCCATCCACTCTGTCATCTCTCTGCGTTTTTAACAAATCCCAAGTAAGTAACCAGTCACCCTGGGCATTCTGCCTGCCCACACTATACAAGTTATTTTTCAAGACAAAATTCTGCTGCTGTTGTTAATTCTCTGGGTAAAAAGTTGCATAGCCTTTGAGGGATCTGTTTTTCTGTCTCTGGCACTTTTTTCCCATAAATCCTGTTCTTTTCAGTGAGTGGCTTAATGCGAAACAGGAAGTTTAATCAGGATTACATATCGTAAGAGAAACTTTGAAACTAGAAGCCAAACCAGGAAGTTAATTTAGTGGTTACGATATGAAGTAATGCAGGAATAGACGAGGGTGTTAAACAAAAAGAATGGGGGCAGAGATACATTTGGGAGACATGGTAAAAGGGAAAAATATCTCCAAAGACTTAATCAATTAGATGTGAAGAAGATCTAAAAGTAAAAGAAGACTTCATCAATGAGGAAACCCAGTTAACATAAAGGAGAAACTTGAAAATGGAAAAACAGATACAGACATACCTCATTTTATTATGCTTTCTTTATTGTGCTTTACAGACACTGTGTTTTTTTTTTTTTTTTAACAAATAGAAGGTTTGTGGCAATCCTTTGTCAAGCAACTCTACCAGTGCTGTTTTTCCATTTTGTGTCTCTGTGTCACAGTTTGACAATTCTTGTAATATTTCTAACTTTTTCATTATTATATTTACTATGGTGATCTGTGATCAGTGATCTTTGATGTTACTATTGTAATTGTTTGGGGGTGCTATGAACTGTGCCCCATGTAAGAGGGGAAACTTAATAAATGTGTGTATTCTGATTGCTCTACCAGCGAGCTATTCCCCCATCTCTCTCCCTCTCTTCAGGCCTCCCTGTTCCCCAAAAAACAATAATATTGAAATTAGGCCAATTAATAACCCTACAGGGGCCTCTAAATATTCAAGTGAAAGGAAAATTGTGTGTTTCTCAGTCTAACCAGAAGCTAGAAATAATTAAGCTTAGTGAGGAAGTATGTCAAGAGCTGAGACAAGCTGAAAGTTAAGCCTCTTGCATCAAACAGCCAAGTTATGAATGCAAAGGAAAAGTTCTTGAAGGAAATGAAAACAGCTACTCCCGTGAACACAGGAATGATAAGAAAACAAAACAGACTTATTGCTGGTAATGGAGTTTCAGTGGTCTGGATAGAAGAAACAAGTCACAACATTAGGTTAAGCCAAAACCTAATCCAAAGAAAGGCCCTAACTCTCTTTAGTTCTGTGAAGGCTGCAGGAGCTCAGGAAGCTGAAGAAGGAAAGGTCAATGCTGGCAGAGATTGGCTCATGAGGTTTAAGGAATGGAGTTGTCAGCATAACGTCAAAGTGCAAGGTGACAAGGCAGCTGCCAATGTAGAAGCTGCACTAGAAGATGTAGCTAAGATAATTCATGAAGACGGCTTCACTAAACAACAGATTTTCTATTTTTTTTTAAGATTATATTTATTTATTTGACAGAGAAAAAGTCTGAGAGAGCACATGCAGGGGAAGCAGCAGAGGGAGAGGGAAAAGCAACTCCCTGCTGAGCAGGGAGATGGATGCTGATCCAAGGACCCTGGGATCATGACCTGAGCCGAAGGCAGATGCTTAACCAACTGAGCCACCCAAACACTTAACCAACTGAGCCACATAGGTGCCCCAAAACAGATTTCCAATGTAGGTGAAACAGCCTTCTACTGGAAAAAGATCCTATCTAAGACTTTCATAGCTAAAGAAGATAAGTCAATGTCTGGCTTCAAAGCTTGAAATACAGGCTGACTCTCTAGTTAGGAGCTTATGCAGCTGGTGACTTTAAGCTGAAGCTAAGGCTCACATACCATTCTGAAAAATCCTAGGAATCTTAAGAATTATGATACATCTACTCTTCGTTTGTTATAGAAATAGAGCAAGGCCTGAATGATTGCACATCTGTTTACAACATGTTTTACAAAATATTTTAAGCCCACTGTTGAGAACAACTGCTCAGAAAAAAAGGATTTCTTTCAAAATATTGCTGCTCATTGGCAGTACATCTGGTTCCCAAGAGCTCTGATAGAGATGTACTACAAGACTAATGTTGTTTTCATGCCTGCTAACATATGGGCCAAGGAATAATTTTGACTTTCAAGTCTTATTATTTAAGAAATACATTTTGTAAGGCTATAGCTGCCATAGATAGTGATTCCTTTAAAGTAAACTGAAAATCTTCAGCAAAGAAAGCACCATTCTAGATGCCTTTAAGAACATTTATGAGTAATGGGAAGAGGTCAAAATATCAACATTAAATGGAATTTGGAAGAAGTTGATTTCAATCCTTATGGATAAATTTAGGGTTTGAGACTTGAGTGGATGAAATCATGGCAAATGTGGTACAAATGGCCACAGTCGCCAAACTGTGGAAAGAACCAAGATGCCCTTCAACAGAAAACTGGATAAAGAAGATATGGTCCATATATACTATGGAGTATTATGCCTCCATCAGAAAGGGTGAGTATCCAACTGTTGTATCAACATGGACAGGACTGGAAGAGATTATGCTGAGGGAAATAAGTCAAGCAGAGAGAGTCAATTATCATATGGTTTTGCTTATTTGTGGAGCATAAGGAATAACAAGGAGGACATGGGGAAATGGAGAAGAGAAGTGAGTTGGGGGAAATTGGAGGGGGAGACAAAGCATGAGAGACTGTGGACTCTGAGAAACAAACTGAGGGTTTTGGTGGGGGGTAGGAGGCTGGGTGAACCTGGTGGTAGGGATTATGGAGGGCAAGTATTGCATGGAGCACTGGGTGTGGTGCATAAACAATGAATTCTGGAACACTGAAAAGAAATTTAAAAAAATAAATAAAAAGTTTTAAAAAATAGCAAAAGAACTAGAATTAGAAGTGGAGCCTGAAGATGGGACTGAATTATTGCAATCTCACCATATAACTTTAATGGACAAGGAATTGCCTCTTATGGATGAACAAAGAAAGTGGTTTCTTGAGATGGAATCGACTCCCAGTGAAGACGTTGTGAAGATTGTTGAAATTATAACAAAGGACTTAGAATATAAATTTAGTTGGTAAAGCAGTAGCAGAGTTTGAGATGATTGACTCCAATTTGAAAGAAGTTCTATGGTGGATAAAATGCTATCAAACAGCATTGCATGCTATAGAGAAATCATCCATAAGGAAAAGTCTATGTGGCAAACTTCTTTATTGTCTTATTTTGAGAAATTGACTCAGCCTCCCAACCTTCAGCAACCACCACTGTGGTCAGTCAGAAGCCATCAATACTGAGGCAATATTCTCTAGCAGGAAAAAAATTACAGCTCACTGAAAGCTCAGATGATAATTAGCAACTTTTAGCAATAAAGAATTTTTAAATTACAGTATATGCATGGGTTATTTTATACATAATGTTATTGCATACCTAACAGAGTACAGTCAAATGTAAAAATAACTTTTATATGCACTGAGAAACAACAACAACAAAAAAAAACATTTGACTCATTTCATTGTGGCAGTCTGGAATGGAACCCACAGTATCTTCAAGGTATGCCTATAACGTTTCATAATGCCTGTTGAGTTTGAGATGGCACATATACAAGTTTTAATCTTATACTAAAAACTTAAAACTTATAAATGAAAATGTTTTTGGAGTAGGTGGAAATGTGAGACTGAATTGGGCAAGAGTTTAATTCTGATTATGTAGATTTGGAAGTCATTAAAGGGACAACTGAGTTCAGAGAAAAGATAGTTTCTTTCAGTGAGTAGATAGAGAAGAGAGAAAAATTTCACCCAAGACCTGAGTCTTAATGGATAGTAAGTCTTAAACAGGGAGAGAGAAAGAGAAACCAGGATAAAGAACCAGAAATGAGTGGTAGGAGAAAGAGGAGGGGAAATCAGCACATTTCAGGATTATAGAATCCAAAGAAGAATCTATTTTAAGAAGGAGGAGGTAGCCAAATGTCACTGAGAAGGAGATCCAAGTAAAGATTTTTGCATATGATGTTATTGATGAATTTTGAGGTTTTAAAGTATATGGAACTGGTCAAGTGTCAAAAATTGTGAACACTGGACCTAAAATGGGGGGAAAAAACCTGGTGCCAGAGATAGGAAAAAAATTGGTTTTCAGAAGTAGGAAAGCAGGGTTTTATAATCACAAAGTGAAACTTTGTTCCTTCTCTTTAATTCCCCAAATTTATAAGGAAAAGGAACATTCACATCAAATACCATCATGGAAGTGGCATTGTAGAGTAGAGAGCATATTTACAGATGAAATTATATGACATCTGGGATTTACTTCAAAATAGATCTGAAAAAATAGGGTGGAGAAGGAAGAGATGAGAAGATTGTGTTAAGATATATAGGGATGAGGGACGCCTGGGTGGCTCAGTGGGTTAAAGCCTCTGCCTTCGGCTCAGGTCATGATCTCAGGGTCCTGGGATCGAGTTCCACATTGGGCTTTCTGCTCGGCAGGGAGCCTGCTTCCTCCTCCCCGCACCTGCTCGCCTCTCTGCCTGCTTGTGATCTCTGTTTGTCAAATAAATAAATAAAATCTTAAAAAAAAAAAAAGATATATAGGGATGAAGTAAAATTAGCCATGAGTTGATAATTGTTGAAGCTAGGTGATGAGCACATTGGGGTTCATTATATAACTCTCTTTACTTATACATACATTAGAAATTTTCTGTAATAAATAATTTAGAATATGAAAGAGTTATACAGCTCTTCCTTTCAGACTTTTAGGAAGGAAGTAACCATAAATAGAAGCTGAGATATTTGAATAAAAATCATAAATGATGATCACAAATGCAAAATCATACGTTTTGGTAATGTTAGAGGCAAGTAAGACCAGAGATTAAGGCAAGAGAAGATCTAGAATATCTAAACTATGATTCTATGACTATCAAGAAGCCAAATAAAATATAATTGATTCTTGCTATTCATAGCAGTTCTTTTTTATGAAGTTGCCATAAACCCTGAATTAGTGAATACTGAATCATTGCTCCAGGGGGAAATAAAGGGTTTGATTTCCATGAGCTTCTGGTCCTATCTTCATCAAATGATCAACACATAACCATATTTTATGTATGTTTCACTTAAAGACACATTAGGATCTATTATTAATTCATTAATGTGGAACTCATAGCCAACAGCACTGTAACTCATGTCTGTATGACGCTTACCTAACACACAAATTTTCTCCATATGGCACATCACATCCTTCTTGTACCTTACTTCAGCACCACACTTGGGGACTATTTTAAACAGTGAAGTTACCAACAAAAAGCACAAAAATTAGGAAAATGTGGCACTAAATAGACCAAAAAAGAGACACAAATTTATGGTATGAGAGCTGAAACAAGAAGGCAGCGCATCTCCTTTTTGACCTCAGGTGGGAACATGCACATTGGGTGACTCAAATTTTTGCCACTCTGCTTAGGTTCATGAATGAACACAAAAGTGCCTTGATAATTGATTTGGGATTTACAAACAAATTTTAGCAAATACGTGAATTCATAAGCACAGAATCTGCAAATAATGAAGACTATGGGTATGTTTTCATGTGTGTCTTTTATTAAATTGGTTTTATTTTAGTATTTTATTCACAAGATCAACTTGAATTTTCTGTAGAATTTTGTACCGGGAACTATCTATATTGTCCCATGTCTTCCTCCAGGAATAATCAGGGTCTCAGAGTGGACAAAGAAACACAATGAGTTAAGTCTAATCTTGAGTGTTTGCTAGGAATGTGGAGAAAGGTCAGCTGGGTGAAAGAGTTTAATGTAGCAAATTGAACAATGCTGAATTGACTGACCCAGAGGTAAAAGTTGGGAAAGGACAATGATGAAGTCAGTCATGGATTAAGGGAAGTAAAGTCAATGAAAGAAAAAAAATGTAGTGTATATGTGAGAGAGAAAAAACATGAAAAGTTGAAAAAATTCTTAGAAATGAATAATATACCACTGTATGGATCTAGACTGCAAAATATACAGAATAACATGTAATTTCAAAAACAAATTTGAAACTTAGAGGAGTGCACATTAAACATAAGATCTGTCAAATCACAAAATTAAAATTATAGGAGTATTTACAATTGTACCCATGGAATCAGTATTGGCCTTTATTCTATCAGCAATGTAGATGAAGACATAGAGATCATAGCTGTCATAGCAGGCAAACAGTGCTAGCTTGTGTACTGGAAAGCAAAAGCAGGGTTCAAAATGATGTCTATGCTCTGGACCAAGATAGAATAGAATTACTTATTTTTTTACCCAAACTAAATTTAAAAGATAATAATTAATTAATTTTTTAAAAACTGGACTTTAGAAATAAATATAAAAAACACTGAAAAGTAGACAGAAGAAGCCAGGGGACCTAGGAAACTGAGGACTCAAGGAATGATAAAACAATGAGCTCCCTGAGTTTACTTTTTTGCTCTACTTATCCTGAACATAGAGCTTATAAAAATGTTAATCTAGCAACCTGCCAACAGATATGGATGAAAAAGTAGCCCCATGGGGCGCCTGGGTGGCTCAGAGTGTTAAAGCCTCTGCCTTCGGCTCAGATCATGACCCCAGGGTCCTGGGATCGAGCCCCACATCGGGCTCACTGCTCAGCAGGGAGCCTGCTTTCTCTCTCTCTCTCTCTCTCTCTCTCTCTGCCTGCCTCTCTGCCTACTTGTGATCTCTGTCAAATAAATAAATAAAAATCTTTAAAAAAAAAAAGTAGCCCCATGAAAACCTTTCTTTCTCTAGTCAAAGAAACTAAAGTGGGGCAACCTATGGAGGACAAAAAAAACCTTTTATTTTTTATTTATATATACTTTTAAAGACTTTATTTATTTATTTGACAGAGAGAGAGAGAGGAAAGAGAGAGGGAACACAAGCAGGGGGAGTGGGAGAAGGAAAAGTAGGTTTCCCACTGCGTAGGGAGCCTGATCCCAGGACACCAGGATCATGACCTGAACCGAAGGCAGATGCTTAACAACTGAGCCTCCTAGGTGTCCCTGGAGGACGAAAGCTTTTAGGTACTACCTGCTCTACTCCAACCAAACACAGAAAAACTGTGGCCCTATCCTAACCCCCATCAGCAAAGGCAAAGTGGGGAGCCTAGACTTCTATCCCTACCAGGCTGTAAGAAGGTCCCCTCCTCCACCAGAGAAAGCTGAGTTGGAAACTAAACTTTGATTTCTGCCAGGTGATAATGAAACCCTTCTCTTTCTTTCCTATGGTGACCAGCTGGAGAGCATAGACTATAACCCTGTAGAAATGAGGCCTACCTTTCTCACTTAGGGTGGTGTCAGAGGAGACCTAGTACAAAGTCAGGGCTATCCCCACTGCCAACAGTAATGAGGCCACTACCCCATGATGTCTGTAGAGGCCTCAAAGGGAGCAGTAACAAGGTTCTCCCGACCACACTGGTATCAGAGGAAGCTTAATACAGAGCCTAAAATTCCACCTCCATCCAGCAGTAACAAAGCTCTTTTCCCCTATTTGGGTGTCAAAGGAAGATGAATAGGAAATGAAGTAAAACCTACCTATTCCAACCAGTGTTATGTGAGAGGAAGCATGCTAAAACAGAAGAATTTAAATAAGATCCAGAGTTTTATAATACTCAAAATGTCCAAGATATACCTGGAAATCACTTATCATACCAAGAACCAGAAAATCTCAATTTGAAAGAGAAAAGACAATCAACAAATATACTGAGATGAGACAGTGGAATTTTCTGACAAAGATTTTAAAGCAGGCATTACAAAAATGTCTTAATGAGCAATTACCACTATGCTTGAAACAAATTAAAAAATAAGAAGTTTCAGCAAAGAAATAGCAGATATACAGAAGGATCAAATAGATATACTAGAACTGAAAAATGAAATAATTAAAAACCTGATTGGATGGGCTCAATAGGATAAAGATGACAGAAGAGAGAATCAGTGATCTTGAAGATAGAATGGCAGAAATTACACAATCTGAGCAATACAATCAGGAATGGGGGTGGGGGAAATGTTCATCATCACTAGCCATTAGGGAGATTCAAATTAAAACCACATTGAGATACCACCTTACACCAGTTAGAATGGCCAAAATTAGCAAGACAGGAAACAACGTGTGTTGGAGAGGATGTAGAGAAAGGGGAACCCTCTTACACTGTTGGTGGGAATGCAAGTTGGTGCATCCACTTTGGAGAACAGTGTGGAGATTCCTTAAGAAATTAAAAATAGAGCTTCCCTATGACCCTGCAATTGCACTAATGGATATTTACCCCAAAGATACAGATATAGTGAAAAGAAGGGCCATCTGTACCCCAATGTTTATAGCAGCAATGGCCACGGTCGCCAAACTGTGGAAAGAACTAAGATGCCCTTCAATGGACGAATGGATAAGGAAGATGTGGTCCATATACACTATGGAGTATTATGCCTCCATCAGAAAGGATGAATACCCAACTTTTGTATCAACATGGACGGGACTGGAAGAGATTATGCTGAGTGAAATAAGTCAAGCAGAGAGAGTCAATTATCATATGGTCTCACTTATTTGCAGAGCATAACAAATAACATGGAGGACAAGGGGAGATGGAGAGGAGAAGGGAGTTGAGGGAAATTGGAAGGGGAGGTGAACCATGAGAGACTATGGACTCTGAAAAACAACCTGAGGGTTTTGAAGGGCAGGGGGGGGTGGGAGGTTGGGGGAGCCAGGTGGTGGGTATTAAGGAGGGCACATATTGCATGGAGCACTGGGTGTGGTGCAAAAACAATGAATACTGTTACACTGAAAAGAAATAACAAAACAAAACAAAGCAAACAAAAAAAAGAAGCTCAGGGACCTCTGAGACTATGACAAAACAACTAACATTCTTATTATTAGGCTCCCAGAAGGATACAAAAAAGAAAGTAGGGCTAGGAAATTACTCAAAGAAATAATGGGGGAAAATTTCCCAAATTTGTCAACAGACATGAATCTGCACATCCAAAAAGCTGAGTAAGGATATTTTATTTATTGCTATAAATAAATAAATAAACAAACAAACTGAGTAAACCCAAAACAGGATAACCCAAAGAAATCCATGCCAAGACACAATCAAACTTTTGATAACTAAAGAGAAAGAAAAATCTTGAACACAGCAATAAAGAAATGGCAGATCATCTATAGGGAAAAAATAATTCTAGTAATAGCACATCTCTCACCAGAAATTCACAGAGGCCGTGATCTAAATGCTGAAAGAAAAGAACTGTCAATCCCAAATTCTATATCTGACAAAATTATGGTTCAGGAATGAATAAGAAATGAAGAATTTTGTAGACAGAAAAAGTGAGGGAATTTGTCATTAGCAGATGTACATTAAAAAAAAAGCTAAAGGAAGTTTCTAAAACAGTAAGGAATGGTAAAAAATCTTGGAAAGGGGGGAGAGTCAAGATGGCGGAGAAGTAGCAGCTGAGACTACTTCAGGTAGCGGGAGATCAGCTAGATAGCTTATCTAAAGATTGCAAACACCTACAAATCCAACGGGAGATCGAAGAGAAGAAGAACAGCAACTCTAGAAACAGAAAATCAACCACTTCCTGAAAGGTAGGACGGATGGAGAAGTGAATCCAAAGCGACGGGAAGATAGACCGCGGGGGGAGGGGCCGGCTCCCGGCAAGTGGCGGAGCAACGGAACACAAAATCGGAACTTTTAAAAGTCTGTTCCACTGAGGGACATCGCTCCAGAGGCTTAACCAGGGTGAAGCCCACGCAGGGTCAGCGTGGCCTCAGGTCCCGCAGGGCCACAGAAGGATCGGGGGTGTCTGAGTGTCGCAGAGCTTACAGGTATTAGAACGGGGAAGCCGGCTACAGAGACAGAGCCGAGGAGTAAGCTCTAAGCTCGGGGTTACCTTGAACCGGTCGCAGGCTCGGTCAGCTCGGAGCGCGGCCGGAGGCAGGGTGACGGGAGTAAATCGGCGCTGTTCTCTGAGGGCGCACTGAGGAGTGGGGCCCCAGGCTCTCGGCTCCTCCGGGCCGGAGACCGGGAGGCCGCCATCTTCATTCCCTCCCTCCGGACTCTACGGAAAGCGCTCAGGGAACAAAAGCTCCCGAAAGCAAACCCGAGCGGATGACTCAGACCGGCCCGGGTAAGGGCGGTGCAACTCCGCCCGGGGCAAAGACACTTGAGAATCACTACAACAGGCCCCTCCCCGAGAAGATCAACAAGAAGCCCAGCCAGGAACAAGTTCACCCACCAAGGAGTACAGTTTCAATACCAAGGAGAGCAGCGGAATTCCAGAGGAGGAGAAAGCAAAGCACGGAACTCATGGCTTTCTCCCCATGATTCTTTAGCCTTGCAGTTAATTTAATTTTTTTCTTTTTCAATTTATTTTTCTTCTTCTGCTAAATTTTTTAACTTTTACCCTTTTCTTTTTTAACGTTTTTTAACTAGTTTATCTAATATATATATATATATTTTTCCTTTTTATATTTTTTCTTTATTGGTTTTCTTTTTTTAATTTTTTTTTTCTTTCTGAACCTCTTTTTATCCCCTTTCTCCGCCCTCATGATTTGGGATCTCTTCTGATTTGGCTAAAGCATATTTTCCTGGGGTTGTTGCCACCCTTTTAGTATTTTACTTGCTCCTTCATCTACTCTTATCTGGACAAAATGACAAGGCGGAAAAATTCACCACAAAAAAAAGAACAAGAGGCAGTACCAAAGGCTAGGGACCTAATCAATACAGACATTGGTAATATGTCAGATCTAGAGTTCAGAATGACGATTCTCAAGGTTCTAGCCGGGCTCGAAAAAGGCATGGAAGATATTAGAGAAACCATCTCGGGAGATATAAAAGCCCTTTCTGGAGAAATAAAAGAACTAAAATCTAACCAAGTTGAAATCAAAAAAGCTATTAATGAGGTGCAATCAAAAATGGAGGCTCTCACTGCTAGGATAAATGAGGCAGAAGAAAGAATTAGCGATATAGAAGACCAAATGACAGAGAATAAAGAAGCTGAGCAAAAGAGGGACAAACAGCTACTGGACCACGAGGGGAGAATTCGAGAGATAAGTGACACCATAAGACGAAACAACATTAGAATAATTGGGATTCCAGAAGAAGAGGAAACAGAGAGGGGAGCAGAAGGTATATTGGAGAGAATTATTGGAGAGAATTTCCCCAATATGGCAAAGGGAACAAGCATCAAAATCCAGGAGATCCAGAGAACCCCCCTCAAGATCAATAAGAATAGGTCCACACCCCGTCACCTAATAGTAAAATTTACAAGTCTTAGTGACAAAGAGAAGATCCTGAAAGCAGCCCGGGAAAAGAAGTCTGTAACATACAATGGTAAAAATATTAGATTGGCAGCAGACTTATCCACAGAGACCTGGCAGGCCAGAAAGAGAGGGCATGATATATTCAGAGTACTAAACGAGAAAAACATGCAGCCAAGAATACTATATCCAGCTAGGCTATCATTGAAAATAGAAGGAGAGATTAAAAGCTTCCAGGGCAAACAAAAACTGAAAGAATTTGCAAATACCAAACCAGCTCTACAGGAAATATTGAAAGGGGTCCTCTAAGCAAAGAGAGACCCTAAAAGTAGTAGATCAGAAAGAAACAGAGACAATATACAATAACAGTCACCTTACAGGCAATACAATGGCACTAAATTCATATCTCTCAATACTTACCCTGAGTGTTAATGGGCTAAATGCCCCAATCAAAAGACACAGGGTATCAGAATGGATAAAAAAACAAAACCCATCTATATGTTGCCTACAAGAAACTCATCTTAAACCTGAAGACACCTCCAGATTTAAAGTGAGGGGGTGGAAAAGAATTTACCAGGCTAATGGACATCATAAAAAAGCAGGAGTGGCAATCCTTATATCAGATCAATTAGATTTTAAGCCAAAGACTATAATAAGAGATGAGGAAGGACACTATATCATACTCAAAGGAACTGTCCAACAAGAAGATCTAACAATTTTAAATATCTATGCCCCTAACATGGGAGCAGCCAACTATATAAACCAATTAATAACAAAATCAAAGAAACACATCGGCAATAATACAATAATCGTAGGGGACTTTAACACTCCCCTCACTGAAATGGACAGATCATCCAAGCAAAAGATCAACAAGGAAATCAAGGCCTTAAATGACACACTGGACCAGATGGACATCACAGATATATTCAGAACATTTCATCCCAAAGCAACAGAATACACATTCTTCTCTAGTGCACATGGAACATTCTCCAGAATAGATCATATTCTCGGTCCTAAATCAGGTCTCAACCGTTATCAAAAGATTGGAATCATTCCCTGCATATTTTCAGACCACAATGCTCTGAAGCTAGAACTCAATCACAAGAGGAAATTTGGAAAGAACCCAAATACATGGAGACTAAACAGCATCCTTCTAAAGAATGAATGGGTCAACCAGGAAATTAAAGAAGAATTGAAAAAATTCATGGAAACAAATGATAATGAAAACACAACGGTTCAAAATCTGTGGGACAGAACAAAGGCAGTCCTGAGAGGAAAATATATAGCGGTACAAGCCTTTCTCAAGAAACAAGAAAGGACTCAGGTACACAACCTAACCCTACACCTAAAAGAGCTAGAGAAAGAACAAGAAAGAAACCCTAAACCCAGCAGGAGAAGAGAAATCATAAAGATCAGAGCAGACATCAATGAAATAGAAACCAAAAAAACAATAGAACAGATCAACGAAACTAGGAGCTGGTTCTTTGAAAGAATTAATAAGATCGATCAACCCCTGGCCAGACTTATCAAAAAGAAAAGAGAAAGGACCCAAATAAATAAAATCATGAATGAAAGAGGAGAGATCACAACAAACACCAGAGAAATACAGACAATTATAAGAACATACTATGAGCAACTCTACGCCAACAAACTTGACAATCTGGAAGAAATGGATGCATTCCTAGAGACATATAAACTACCACAACTGAACCAGGAAGAAATAGAAAGCCTGAACAGACCCATAACCAGTAAGGAGATTGAAACAGTCATCAAAAATCTCCAAACAAACAAAAGCCCAGGGCCAGATGGCTTCCCGGGGGAATTCTACCAAACATTTAAAGAAGAACTAATTCCTATTCTCCTGAAACTGTTCCAAAAAATAGAAATGGAAGGAAAACTTCCAAACTCATTTTATGAGGCCAGCATCACCTTGATCCCAAAACCAGACAAGGATCCCATCAAAAAAGAGAACTACAGACCAATATCCTTGATGAACACAGATGCAAAAATTCTCGCCCAAATACTAGCCAATAGGATTCAACAGTGCATTAAAAGGATTATTCACCACGAGCAAGTGGGATTTATTCCAGGGCTGCAAGGTTGGTTCAACATCCGCAAATCAATCAATGTGATACAACACATTAATAAAAGAAGAACAAGAACCATATGATACTCTCCATCGATGCTGAAAAAGCATTTGACAAAGTACAGCATCCCTTCCTGATCAAAACTCTTCAAAGTGTAGGGATAGAGGGCACCTACCTCAATATTATCAAAGCCATCTATGAAAAACCCATCGCAAATATCATTCTCAATGGAGAAAAACTGAAAGCTTTTCCGCTAAGGTCGGGAACACGGCAGGGATGTCCGTTATCACCACTGCTATTCAACATAGTACTAGAAGTCCTAGCCTCAGCAATCACACAACAAAAGGAAATTAAAGGCATCCAAATTGGCAAAGAAGAAGTCAAACTATCACTCTTCGCAGGTGATATGATACTATATGTGGAAAACCCAAAAGACTCCACTCCAAAACTGCTAGAACTTGTAGAGGAATTCAGTAAAGTGTCAGGATATAAAATCAATGCCCAGAAATCAGTTGCATTTCTCTACACCAACAACAAGACAGAAGAAAGAGAAATTAAGGAGTCCATCCCATTTATAATTGCACCCAAAACTATAAGATACCTAGGAATAAATCTAACCAAAGAGACTAAGAATCTATACACAGAAAACTATAAAGTACTCATGAAAGAAATTGAGGAAGACACAAAGAAATGGAAAAATGTTCCATGCTCCTGGATTGGAAGAATAAATATTGTGAAAATGTCTATGCTACCTAAAGCAATCTACACATTTAATGCAATTCCTATCAAAGTACCATCCATTTTTTTCAAAGAAATGGAACAAATAATCCTAAAATTTATATGGAACCAGAAAAGACCTCGAATAGCCAAAGCAATATTGAAAAAGAAAGCCAAAGTTGGTGGCATCACAATTCCGGACTTCAAGCTCTATTACAAAGCTGTCATCATCAAGACAGCATGGTACTGGCACAAAAACAGACACATAGATCAATGGAACAGAATAGAGAGCCCAGAAATAGACCCTCAACTCTATGGTCAACTAATCTTCGACAAAGCAGGAAAGAATATCCAATGGAAAAAAGACAGCCTCTTCAACAAATGGTGTTGGGAAAATTGGACAGCCACGTGCAGAAAAATGAAATTGGATCATTTCCTTACACCACACACGAAAATAGACTCAAAATGGATGAAGGATCTCAACGTGAGAAAGGAATCCATCCAAATCCTTGAGGAGAACACAGGCAGCAACCTCTTCGACCTCAGCCGCAGCAACATCTTCCTAGGAACATCGCCAAAGGCAAGGGAAGCAAGGGCAAAAATGAACTATTGGGATTTCATCAAGATCAAAAGCTTTTGCACAGCAAAGGAAACAGTTAACAAAACCAAAAGACAACTGACAGAATGGGAGAAGATATTTGCAAATGACATATCGGATAAAGGGCTAGTGTCCAAAATCTATAAAGAACTTAGCAAACTCAACACGCAAAGAACAAATAATCCAATCAAGAAATGGGCAGAGGACATGAACAGACATTTCTGCAAAGAAGACATCCAGATGGCCAACAGACACATGAAAAAGTGCTCCACATCACTCGGCATCAGGGAAATACAAATCAAAACCACAATGAGATACCACCTCACACCAGTCAGAATGGCTAAAATGAACAAGTCAGGAAATGACAGATGCTGGCGAGGATGCGGAGAAAGGGGAACCCTCCTACACTGTTGGTGGGAATGCAAGCTGGTGCAACCACTCTGGAAAACAGCATGGAGGTTCCTCAAAATGTTGAAAATAGAACTACCCTATGACCCAGCAATTGCACTGCTGGGTATTTACCCTAAAGATACAAACGTAGTGATCCGAAGGGGCACGTGCACCCGAATGTTTATAGCAGCAATGTCTACAATAGCCAAACTTTGGAAAGAACCTAGATGTCCATCAACAGACGAATGGATAAAGAAGATGTGGTATATATACACAATGGAATACTATGCAGCCATCCAAAGAAATGAAATCTTGCCATTTGCGACGACGTGGATGGAACTAGAGGGTATCATGCTTAGCGAAATAAGTCAATCGGAGAAAGACAACTATCATATGATCTCCCTGATATGAGGGAGAGGAGATGCACCATGGGGGGTTAAGTGGGTAGGAGAAGAATAAATGAAACAAGATGGGATTGGGAGGGAGACAAACCATAAGTGACTCTTAATCTCACAAAACAAACTGAGGGTTAATGGGGGGAGGGGGGTTGGGGGGGTGGGATTATGGACATTGGGGAGGGTATGTGCTATGGTGAGTGCTGTGAAGTGTGTAAACCTGGCGATTCACAGACCTGTACCCCTGGGGATAAAAAGATATTATATGTTTATAAAAAATAAAATTAAAAAAAAAATCTTGGAAAACCAGGAAGGAAAAAAGAACAAAATTATGAATAAACAGACTTTCCTTCAACTCTTGAAGGAAAGTGGAACTTGAAGCAAAAACATTATCTAATGTTGTTCTCAATGTTATGTAGAGGAAATATTAAAATTTACATCAATACTATCATTATAAATGTGGAAACATAAAGAGGCTTAAGGGGAAGTAAGTTTCCTATTCTACACTACACTTGAACTAGTAAAATCTCAACACCAGTAAACTGTGATAAGTTATGTATATACAACTGAGGAGAACCACAAAAATTTTTCCACAGAGATAGCCTAGTCAAAAATACTAATAGATAAATCCAAATGGAATTCTTAAAAAAAGCTACATTATGATTCTATTTATATAACACTGTCAAAATTACAAAATTGTAGAGATGGAAAACAGATTCATGATTTGTAGGTGTTAGTGATGAAAGAGTGATGCAGGATTTACATTGGCCATAGCAACTGCTTTCTAGATAATGTCTCTAGAGGCAAGGGAAACAAAAGCAACTTCATCATAATTAAAAAGCTTCTGCACAATGAAAGAAACAATCAACAAAACTACAAGGCAACCTCCAGAATGGAAAAGATTTTTGCAAATTACGTATCTGATAAAGGGTTAGTATCCAAAATATATTAAGAACTTATAAAACTCAACACCCAAAAAATGAAAAATCCAATTTAAAAATGTGCAGAAGACGGGGTGCCTGAGTAGCTCAGTGGGTTAAGCCTCTGCCTTCAGCTCAGATCATGATCCCAGGGTCCTGGGATCAAGCCCCACATCGGGCTGTCTGCCCGGTGGGGAGCCTGCTTCCTCCTCTCTCTCTCTCGCTCTCTCTCTCTGCCTGCCTCTCCCTACTTGTGATCTCTCTCTGTCAAATAAATAAATAAAATCTTTAAAAAAAAATGTGCAGAAGACATGAATGGACATTTTTCCAAAGAGGACATACAGATGGATAACAGACATATGAAAAGATGCTCAGCATCACTCATCATCAGGGAAATGCATATCAAAACCACAATGAGATAGCACCTCACACTTGTCAGAATGACTAAAATCAATAATACTAGAAATAGCAGGTGCTGGCGAGGATGTGGAGAAAGGGGAAAAACACTCTTTCACTGTTGGTAGGAATGCAAACTGGTGCAGCCACTCTGGAAAACAGTAGGGAGATTTCTCAAAACGTTAAAAATAAAATTACCCTGTGATCCAACAATTGCTCTTCTAGGTATTTACCCAAAGAATACAAAAATACTAATTCAAAGGGATACATGCACCCCAATGTTATAGCAGCACTATATACAACAACCAAATTATGGAAACAGCCCAAATGTCCATCAACTGATGAATAGATAAAGAAGATGTAGGAGTGTGTGTGTGTGTGTGTGTGTGTGTGTGTGTGTGTGTGTAATAGAATATTACTTAGCCACAAAAGAGAATGAAATCTGCCATTTGCAATGACACTGATGGAACTAGGGAGTATTATGCTAAGAGATACAAGTCAGTCAGATAAAGATAAATGCCATATGATTTCCTCATATGCAGAATTTAAGAAACAAAAAAAGCAAGCAAAGGGGAAAAAAGAGAATGTGAGGTAAACCAAGAAACAGACTCTTAACTATAAAGAACAAACTGATGGTTACCAGAGGGGGCTGGGTGGGGGGATGGTTGAAATAGGTGACGGAGATTAAGGAGTGCACTTGTGATGAGCATGGGGTGTTGTGTGGAAGTGCTGAATCACTGCATTATACACTGGCAACTAATATTACACTGTATGTTAACTAACTGGAATTTAAATAAAAATTTAGGGAAAAAAAGAAAGTGATAGAGAAATAGGTGTTACTATAAAGGAGATCTTTGTGGTGATGGAATAATTCTCAACTGCAGTGATGGTTACACAGATCTGCATATGTAACAAAATGCCATTGAACTAGAAGCACACATTGCACCAATGTCAATTTCCTAGATTTTATATTGTACTATAGGAATGTGAGATATAACATTTGGGGAAAATGAATCAAAGTATATGGGAGATCCCTCTGTATACTTTCTATAGCTCTCTAATAAATTCAAAATAAAAAGTGAACAAAAATTCTGCAGCATACTACTAGGTCAAACCACATACCTGGCACGCATCTCTTTTTCCTTTCAAGGAGCCAGCACATAACATTCTAGGAGTTATGGCACCATTATAAGATTGGGGTTCGTTACAGGTTTGAGTGTCTATGAGATCCACCTGTACTTGCCAAAGACGATTTTGACTATTACCTAAAGGGAAAAAAATAGTCTTTATATTTGTATATGTACATATATTCTATAAACCTCAGGAAAATCAAAATTATTGGATGAGATGGCAATATAGAATATGTTTTTTTTTCAGGTACAGTCATATTTTGGGAAAGAATTACTTCCTAACTACTTTAAATGAAAAATTAGGTACCTATAAGAGAATCTCAAGTTGTTCAAGTGACTTCCATCCCGTGGCAAAACTTGGAATCTTATTTCAATAGGGAGAATGGTGACCTTATGATTCTCTCATCTTCACAATTGCGTATATTAATGATACCCAATCTCTTACGTGGTTAATACCCTATTAAAAGTTCAGCCATGTGGCGCCTGGGTGGCTCAGTGGGTTAAGCCTCTGCCTTCAGCTCAGGTCATGATCTCAGGGTCCTGGGGTCGAGCCCCACATCGGGCTCTCTGCTGAACAGGGAGTCTGCTTCCCTCTCTCTCTCTGCCTGCCTCTCTGCCTACTTGTGATCTCTCTTTAAAAAGAAAAAAAAGAAAAAGTTCAGCCATGTTTATTGGACACCTTACCAAGCACCATTACTACAGTAATAGTGAGGCGCTTGATAATAACCTATAGCAATGAAGGAATGTGTGTGTCTTCTAAATGATCTAGTTCACAAATAGGGTCAGAGTTGCCCAGGTCCATATTACCAACCTGCCAACATATTTTGGCATAATGACACTCCATTCTTTAAATGCCTTAGAATACCAAATTGAGTTACTATGGTTTGACTTCTCTTCAAATGCTCACCGTCATTTTGCAGTGCTCCAAATCCTGTCACAAACATCTCACTGCCTGGGTGAAACTCATGGGATGCATCAGGGAGACAAATCCTATGTACTGCATTTGTGTAGGGAACAGGGCTAGAAAGCTCTGCAACTGAAATATCATAGTCATGTGATGGATACTTATATTTTTCATGGACAAATATTCTTCTAAGGCTTCGTTTCATCTTTGGAGGATCTATTGTTACTCCAAAGGAAACAGTCCATCTGTCTGGGTCCTTATACCTGAGGGAAAAGTACAAAGAATAAATTCCACTTTACCATACTACCAATGTAATGACATATTAATAATAATTTAAGCTGCTGGAGTCAATATAAGTTTTCTTTTTAAAATTACAGTTTCTACGTATAGAAACAAACTCTTTCTAATCTGAGAATCAGGCTCAGGAGTACCATCAGGTAGAAAAGCCACAGTGGTGTGGTTGTTGGAAGACACATGCCACTCTGCATCTGAGTTGTTCAGCCCAGATCGTAGGGCTTTTTGACATTTCTAGGAGTCAGTGACCCCAAGAAACATATAGGAAGCATATTTTGTACAGAATGAAAGAACCAAATGTATTTTATGCACCATGTTCCCTACCCACAAACACACATTTCTCTGAAAACTGAAAGAGCTATGCATAAATATAACAAAGTGTTACTATCCTATATATATATCCTATATATCCTATATATATCCTATCTATATCTATATCTATATCTATATCTATATCTATATATCCTATATACTATCCTATATAGTATCCTATATACATCCTATATATCCAGGCATTTTGCATTGGGTTGAAAGGTCTCCATTCTTTGGCCTACAACTAGTCAACTTACTCAGCTGTATAATTTACTACCAAATTTCTTCACACTTAATTCTTTCTTGCCACGTGGTGGTATTTCCCCACTGAGATGAAACCGAGTATCCCCAAACCCGTATCTCATAGATATACAGCAACGATATATATATAACTCTTTGACATCAAGCTCAAAGTCAAAAGATGACGTTAACATTTCTTTAAAACTCTTGCTTCCTTTGACAACTTATTATTTATTTATCAATGGATACTTTATCTACATGTACTTCGAAGCCATTTCCATTTCCAGACTATTTTTTTTTAAAGATTTTATTTATTTATTTGACATACAGAGATCACAAGTAGGCAGAGAGGCAGGCAGAGAGAGAGGAAGGGAAGCAGGCTACCTGCTGAGCAGAGAGCCCGATGTGGGGCTCGATCCCAGGACCCTGAGATCATGACCTGAGCCGAAGGCAGAGGCTTTACCCACTGAGCCACCCAGGCGCCCCTCCATTTCCAGACTATTAAACCTCTTACTAAGGATTATGAGTGCCCCCTCTGTGTGACATATATTTTATCTTTATATTAAACTCATCTCTTTCCAACTTCTTGAGGTGGTTCCTTCCTGGCAAGCCCCACTGCACTTTGCTTATCCCCAGTCGTTCACAAGCCAGTCATTCAGGACTTACGTTCTAAAGCAGTGAGCAGCACTCACAAGCCATGTGCTATTAATTAAAGTTGCCCCACAGCGATGGATTCCATCCCATTGCAGGCTAGCTTGCCACGGCCATTCGCCCTCTTCTACCTGTGTCCCACCAACGATCCGCAGACTCTGACTCCCAGTTTTACTCCTCCTTGTCCCGCAGCCTGCCAAGAGAGATGAGGCCTTACTTAACCGTGCTTTTAAGTATCAAATTGTGTCACTATCTCAAATTTCTTTTGTACTTTGTGCTCCAACAGTATCAAACATTTTCTCTTCTTACTTTTCCTTTAGGTAGAGCGGTTCATTAATTTAACAATTACTCATCTTGTAAGATTTAAGTCAACCTTTACCTCCTCTAGGAGGTCTTCTCTAACAATTCCTCTGCCCCCAAACTGGATTAGTTATGGCTCTTTTGATTCTTCCATCATTGTTGTCATCTTCATCATCAACATCATCATCTGTGTGTGTGTGTGTGTGTATAATTATACACATAGCTACATATGTCTGTCTCTATATACATGTATATATGCTAATATAGTTACCAGTACTAATTATATATATACTAGTTATATGTATTATATATAGACACTACTTATATATATTATTTATATATAATAACATACAATGTGTAACAGGTTTTATTATATATGTACACTAATTACATATACATATATACTATATATACATTAACTCTCTATATACATATATTACATAATTTTATATATAATTTATATAAAGTTTATAAAGGGTTTCTCAACACTGACACTATTAACATTTTGAGATGGATAATTCCTTGTTGTGGACAGGTGTGCTGTTCCTCACAGGATATTCAGAAGAACCCCTCGCCTACACATATTAGATGCCAGTAGCATCCCCCCTGCGATCATGATAACCAAAATGTTAACCAGGCATGACCGTGTGGGGGTCAAAATTTTCTGTTTGACAACCACTGCTTTAGAATTATGTGTTCATGCATTAGTCTCATACATCTAGTCTCATTAGAGTATGAGCTGTTTTAGACAAGGATTATATCTCATTCATTTTATATCCCTTTTGCCTAATATACCAGTAGCACACAACAGTTTCATAATAAATATTGGTGGAAAGAATATACACCATTGAGGTTAACAGGATTATTCTTGTTTCTCATGTTCAATCAAGTTTGTGAATTAACCAATATTCTAAGCTGGTGAGTAGCATATTTCCTTCCATCTTTTAAGATAAATACGTTATGTACTAATTCCATAATTATCAAATGTATCCTCTAAATCATGGCGGGGTACTCTGCTGTAGAGGAAGGGAAATACTAGGCCTAGAGTCAGTACCTTTAAAATATGGGTGAAGATATTATCTGAGCCTTTAGTAATTTTATTGATATATACTCCAACCCCATAATTGCTTAAATTTCCATAATATGAGATTAATGACATCATGCAGATTTTATTTAGTGTAGAATAATAATAAGTTTCTGCCTGTAGCTAAAAAATATCAACATAAAGATGACTTTCATATAATCTTTAAAAAATGTTTATGAGAGGGTATTGTAGATATCTGCTATTAGAACATTGAGTCTTTTCTCCCTTTTTAAACAACTGTACAACTCATTTCCACTACACACCTGCTGGGCAGCTATATATCCACTCCATAGTTCTCCAATTTTTTTTGTTCTTTAGTAATAAAGTGTATCTTAATGATAAGATAAAGCATCCTGCGCTTTGCACAGACCAATCAAATTTTATTCTGACCCTGTAATATCACACAAAGTAAGCCTAAATGACCTAGTGTTAACTTTTTACATTCCGGTAATGCAATTTTAATAAATATATTACACTTACAATTGTTTAGAAAGTTGTCTGTTTCTGTCTTGTTGATTTCTGAAATACACAGAAATGGTGAATAGAACAGGGCCAGCACATCAGAATTTCATAATGCCTCTGAGTACTTCAAATAGGAAAGGCTGATTAATTCCATTATAAGACAGAACCTCTAGGTTTAAAAAAAAAAAAAAGCAACACTGTTAGAATATCATAGACAGAGCGTGTTCATTGCCTTGGGAAAAGGGAGGTCCAAACAGTGTTTCTTAATCTTAAACTTTAGCATGGATAATAGTCACATAAGGAGCATCTTTAACCTGTCAATTCCTGTTCCTCTTCCCAGTAATTCTGATTAATTGGTTTTGAGATGAAACCCAGAAATCTCAGTTTCATACCAGAAAGTAAGATGCAATATGTTCTCTTTGTGGGGAAACGCTATTCTAAATCATAGTATTGATTCCCGAAATGCAACGATATTTTTACTATTACTTCAAGTTTTTTCTTTTACTAAATTCATAGGAATAGTCTCATTGTATAACATATATGAGCTCCAGGTCCATAAATCTGTTCCTCATTTAAAAATAATGTTATACCTTTCTAAAAATTTTTCTTTCTGCTGAAATTTAGAAAGACAATTTTGGCCTCTTTGCAATTCTACCCCACGGCTCCTTAGCTTATTGACTTTTCAACAATCAGGCCCCAATCCTATGCAAACACTAAGCCAACTAACAGAAATATAAATCTTTAAAGATTTGGGTGCCTGGGTAAGTGAAGCTGTCAGTTAAGCAGCTGTAATCAGCTCAGGTCACGATCCCAGGGTCCTGGGATCAAGTCCCATATTGGGCTCCTTGCTCAGCAGGGAGCCTGCTTTTCCCTCTCCCTCTGCTGCTCATCCTGCTTGTGCTCTCATACTCTATCTCTGTTAAATAAAGAAATGAAATCTTTAAAAAAACAAAACCAAAAAACAAAAAAAAAAATTCTAAGCATTTAATGTCCTTATTCAATAGATTTCCAAAGACTGAAAGTGTTCTCTTTGAATATGCCAGAATAGGAGTTCTAAATACAGAAATTTCAATGTTAATTATTCTTTTAGTATTTAATAGTATTGATATGCTAGAAGTCTATAGTCTAGAAATGCTTCTTTTTGACCTTCTCCATTCTGGCTACTTTTGGGGGAAATGGCTCAAATAAGGAAGTGGTCATTTTTCTCAGTAAATATTAAATACTATCATCACTGATCTCTCCATTTCAAATAACCTGTTCTTCTCTATCTCACCCTCTTCCTAGTTCTGGATTTGCATGTTGGTACTACTAACAGAGCCAGCTTAATGGGTGTATATCTATATCGGGTCCTGGACTCAGCATGATTTTGTACTTGGTTTAATGCTCACTGTCTTGAAGTTCTTGATATTTTCTTATTTTTTATATATTTTTAATATTTTGTAACGTACTTTAAAAATGAAGTCTGATCGAATAATGGGTCATGGATGGCATGAGCAGAGGAGATACACACAACAAATGTGTCCCTAGATTCTTGGCACCCCATTTGCATACATTATTTGTGATACCCTACGAACTCAAGAATTCCAGTGGATCCACAATGTTCAGCAAATTCAAAATACAAGATAAGTGTGGATATCTACCACTAAGGAACCAGGGAGCACTGACTGTCCCAAGAGGCCATGTTTTCTGTTTGAAGCAGAGCTTCCTTAGAACTCAGAAAGAAGGCAATAGCATTCTACTAAACACAAACCACCCAAGGACCCTATTATAACCTTTTTTGCTCCCATTTCTTCTTTATATTAGCCAATAGCTTCTGCTGAAAATAATGACACAGAAGGACTTTCCAGTTTTTTCTTGCTTAAGCTAAAGGTAGAGAGCAATGGTAAAATGTGCACATTAACAACAAAGGAAATAAAAATTGTCAAACTAGCCTTGTATAGTGTTTCCATGGTTCTGGGAAGAGTCAAATTCATGCATGTGTGAACTATGAAACACAGTTGTACACATACTTAAATGCTTTTGCATTTATATTTGAAATTGATATTTTACAGTATGAATTGATATTTTACAGTATGAAGATGGATAATATAACTATTGCTAGTATTTTAAAATTTTAATTTTTTCATTTAGAATGGCATTGATTAACAAACAAAAAATACCATGACAAGTCCAGAGAGACTGTAGAAAAAAGAAAAGTCATATTTTAATACACTTAACAATACATTTTTGTTGCTTTTTGAAAAGTCCAACATTTTGCACTAGCTAGTTCTAATTACTCAAGCCTTCCTTTCTAAGCAAGCAGGGTAGGTGATCATCAGGTCAGGCCTCAGGTTAGATCTATCAGCTTTTATGCTAGCACACTATGTTCATACTTTCTACTTGTTCCATGTCCAATACTGTGTCCACTAGTCACATGTGCCTACTGAGTTCTTGAAATGCGGCTAGTCTAAACTGAAATGTGCTATAAATATAAAGTACACACTAGATTTCAAAGCCTTAGTACAAAAAAAATATAAAATGTCTTAGGGATATTTTTTCTGTTGACTACTTGTTGAAATAATAGTACTTTGATATATTGGGGTAAGTGTCACATTATTTAAATGAATCTCATATGTTTAGTTTTGCTTTTTCAATGGGCTACTGGAATATTTCAGATCCTATGGTTAGCCCACACGATATTTCTATAGCGTTGTTCTATAGGACACAACTTGACTCTTAACCAAACTTTTACTTCTATTGAGGATCTTCTGTGTTTCTTACTTTCTAGTAATGAGGATCTATCCTTGCTTATTTTGTTCTCCAATACCCAACAACAACAAAAAACTCAAACTATTTAAATTAGTTGTAAACTAAGTATGAATAAAATAAGTATAAATAAATTATAAATTTTTCATTGGTGAATGGACTAAGGGAAGAAAATGTAACAAGGTTTATCAATGAAACTTGAAAACAAATATGTGGATAGCATGAACCTTTCCACACATCATACTCTCAGATCATAAAATGGAAACAATAAGATGAAGGAGAAGAATATACAAAGCTACTTTCTCCATTTATAATTGGCTGCTATAGCTGAAGTGTAAGGTCCGATGCAGGAAAAGAAACCAGGCCCAGAGGTAAAGACAGACTTGCATAGGAGGCATAAGTTTAGGGTAATATAAAAAATAAATAATTCATTATGACCAATTTAATCCCAAAGAAATGTTCTGTTGGTGGCAAGAGTCAATAATTGAAGGACATCCAAAACAATTTTTAAAAAATCAGTGCCTAAGGGGCATCTGGGAGGCTCAGTCATTTGAGTTCCTGACTCTTGATTTCGACTCAAGTCATAATCTTGAGTCATGAGAATAAGCTCCATGTAGGTCTCCATGCTGGCTGTAGAGTCTGCTTGAGATTCTTTCTCTCCCTCTGCCCCTCCCCTCCTCTCTACCAACCCCCCATCAGTGCCTAAGACCAAAATTAAGATGGAGCTGTTTTATGTAAGAGAATTAAACTAAATAAGAGAAATAAACTTACTTTTAATTTCAACTGATTCAGGATCTAATTTAGGGGGTCCTACAGCATCTTGTAGCTTTTCAGGTAGAACTTGTTGGATAACTTTGTCAATGGCTTCAGGATCCTCAGTAGAGCGAAATTTAAAAATCAACAGCATATGAGCCAACACTCCATGTTCCTCTTGACTGTGGACCAATAAGATAAAAAAAATATATATATGGCTTTAAAAGATATAGTTTGGAATTAGATTTACGGTAATATCACAATCTATTTTTTTCTTGATCATCCATTTGAAACATGCACAAAAAACAAACTTGTAACATAATTTAAAAGATCCAATTTGGGGTGTCTGGGTGGCTCAGTTGGTTAAGCATCTGCCTTCGGCTCAGGTCAAGATCCCAGGGTCCCAGGATTGATTCCCCACATTGGGGGAGGGGATCCTTGCTCAGTGGGGAGTCTGCTTCTCCCTCTCCCTCAGTCTGCTGCTCTGTCTGCTTGTGCTCCCTCTTTCAAATAAACAAACAAACAAACAAATAAATTTATTTTTTAAAAGATGTAAAATTATTTTTAAAAATCAAAATAAAAGATCCAATTTATTTTCTTCTATATTCCTATTGTTTACCACATATGAAACTTCCAAATCAGCCGCCCTGATAGTAAGCTAGTACACTCACAGTCTCCCTAACACCAAAATATCTAGTTGTTAATATAAAAAGACACACTCTTGTCAATCATTTAATGCTATCAGATATAGTGTATGGTCAATACGGAGTCAACTCTGGCTTTGGTTTTCAGGTTTAATTCCCTGTGGCTTAAATCCAATCATATCTCTTAAGCAATGTCATGCTCTCCTAAACAACTTCTAAACCTAAGGATATTAGAATGCTTAACCAAATTGTCTTGACTTCACCTAATTATATTTTCAAGATAGAGCATTAATCAACCTTAATGTTTTTAGAATGAATTACTTCTTGGAATCATCCTTGACTTCTCTTTCTCATTCTTAGTCAGCTACTCTACCCCTTTTTCTTCACATGCAATCAGTTCTCAGAGAGTCTTACTCCTTACTATACAATGTATTGACTCCTTATATAAACTGTAAATGGGAATATAAATTAGATCCTCATTTTTAGAGGTCCATTTTGTTTATCAGTTATACATTTGATGATCCATTCTCTCTGATACAGCACTCTTTTCAAATATACTCTTGTGTGTACAAAGAGATTTATACATATGTTTATCATAATCTTGTTTTTAAATCAGAAAAAATATGTAAAACCCAAGTGTCCATCAAAAGGACATTGGCTGAACCCCTGACATTATTTGTAGTGAAATACTATATAACGAGTTGTTGAGAAGATGTCTTGTGTTTCTCACCTCCTTTCACTCACTGAGCAAATCTGTACAATAGTTATTTATTCTGTCTTCTTTCTCTTAGACTATTCCTATACTGGCTGACTAATAGAAACAAAACAAACAAAACCCTCTACCCCAGATATTCAATTTATCTCTCACCTTCTTATCACAGCAAACCTTCTTGAAAGGATAAATTACACTCTGCCTCATATTTACTTTCTTGCATTCTGCTTCCTCCCTTTCCATTCTACTGAGCCTTTTCTCTACACTAATTGACTTCCTTATTGACATATCCAATGAATTCTTTCCAGTCATATTACTTGGTTTCTTGGGAGTATTTTGCAATGCTGTAAATTTTTATCTTTCATGTCAGTGGTGCCTTTCTCACGATTTCTTTTTTTTTTTTCCTTCCTTCTCCTTCCCTGTATATTACCTAGGATCCTATTTTTTCCCCATCTCCTTAACTATTGTTTTCTTCAGGCTTTCTTCATCATCATTTTTTCCTTGCATTACCCTTTTTCTGAGAAATTCCGCTTACATCCACATGTTCCAGTACTCTTAGTTGATAATGAACAAGGCATACCTTCAACTCAGTTCCCTTTTCTTCTGCTGAGTGAGACCCTATTTCAGGTTCATGTGGTCCCCTAGTATCTCAGCTCAACATCTTTAATACTGATGTCATCTTCCCTACAAACTTGCATTTCTTCTTATTGATTTCAGAAGAAATACTAATGAGTAAGAAGAGTATTAGGAGGAAGAAGTAAACAAATTGGAAAGTGATTTGGAAGGTAAAAACCTGTAGAACTTAGTTATTCATAAAGTGTGAGGGGCCCAGGAAATGGAAGAATGTAGATTGATATCCATGTTTCCCATTAGTGTAATTGGGTTTTACTTGAGTTAGAGAATTTTCTGTGGAATTTCCACGTGGAGATGTGCATAGGCAGGTATGTAGTTCTAGAAGTCAGAAAAACAGTTGGATTGGAAATAGAAATTTAGATTTCAAAAGCATATGAAGTGGGTGCATGAAGACCCCTTGAGAGATTGAAATTTTAAGGCTGGAAGAAGTAGATACAGATCTAAGAGAGAATAATATTTCAAATGCAGGAGAATAGATGTCAGCTAAGTGATAGACTGAGAAGGAACTCTTGGAGTTTTTGTCATTGAAATAATACTGGAAACAGCTTTCATTCTATTTTTGAGAAATTCAAATAATTTGTATTTAGACAATATATTATTTAAGATCCTAATATAGTATTTTTCTTAAAATGGTGTGCTCTGAAGTTCTATTTATTGATGGTTGACTATCAGATCAGATTTTCTTAGGTAAATATTTGGAGCAGAAAGGGGTAGAGAAGAAAATGGAGAAACAAGAGGTTAAGAACACCTCATCTACTACACTATTTTACATAGAGGACGATTGGCTACTAAACTAAGGGATATGGCTTAGGTCCCTATTTATGCTAATTAGTTTCCAAAAAAATTATTCGATCATATAGCCACCAATAACACCTCTGTCTCTTGAAATTATTCACCACACAAATGCTTTCTTATAGGTTTAGAGATTATATAAAGCAAATTGTAACCTGTGACCTAGAACAGTTGTCAAATGAATGTTGGTTTAATTGAATTATATGATATCACTAACATTTCAAACAGTACTTATTACTGACCAAGTTCACAGCTTTAGTTTTAAATTATATTCAGAAGTCAGCATTTTAGTTCTACATACCTGAACCTGATAACGTGAGACTTGATAAATTCTTCCCTCAAAGGAGATTTATGAAATGCATCTTTCACCTGTTCCAAAAATGTTCAAAATATGTCAGTGAGAATAATTTCTGCAAGTCAATTTACAGCTCTAAGGAAAATTTAAAAACAAAACAAAGCAAAACAGAAAGCATTAATCAACATTTCACAATGCCCTCAACTTGAAGAATCTTTTCTGGTATTCTACTCAGTGATTTCAAACGAACTCTGCGTTAGAAGTTATAGTATTGGGGAGACAAAGTAGTGGGGCCAAGAGTGACATCTACACTCAGAAAGATACTAAAAAGAATAAACATACTTTTTTTTTTTTAAAGGAAGGGCAACTGTTCATACCCTGAGAAGAGACTTCCACTGTAAGTAAAGAAAGGAAACGAAGCAATTCTGCCAACTGATGGTTGGGTCACAGATATGAGTGTGTGACAGTGTCACACGGTTCTTCAAACTAGTGAAAAATTTGCCAAATATCCTAGCATAACCTGCTTCCAACTCAGTATTAAAAATGCTCTTAGAAAGGCCCATGTGAACTAGGATACTCAGTCTACCTAATATGTTCTGTTAGGTTTACTTCAATAAGGTAGAAAAATGCATCTTGTGGAGATATTTCTTACTACTATAATTAAGAATTCTAACCAACTTAAATTTTTAAGTTAGGAGTCAAGGTAAACATGTGAAGTATTTCTTGGTCTCAGTGTGTGAGACCAAGAGACTAAGTAATCTGACAATGACTAGAAACCAGGCTCTTGCTCTCCTGGTCTATACTGATAATTTTTCCACTTTTAAAAACATTTGATTCATTTCTGAGGATGAATGTTGAAGCCTTTAAAAGATGAGCATCCAGGGGCACCTTGGTGGCTCAGTGGGTTAAAGCCTCTGCCTTCTGCTCAGGTCATGATCCCAGGATCCTGGGATTGAGCCCCAGATCAGGCTCTCTGCTCAGCAAGGAGCTGCTTCCCCCTCACTCTCTCTACCTGCCTCTCTGCCTACTTGTGATCTCTATCTGTCAAATAAATAAATAAAATCTTTTAAAAAAAAATAAGTAAAAGATGAGCGTCAATGTGTCTCCTATAAACTTATGTACCCAAAAGTAGTCCAAGGTCAGATATTTGCAAATATAAAAATACTATTCAGGTGTGTGTCTGAATAGTTTCAATCTTATGGTCTTTTGCTCATGGTGTCTTCTATAGGATACAGCAGTCATATTTTGGGTCACCCTCACATTCCCAGAATTTCTGGACTCTGTTGATTAAGACTGTAGCACTAGCTATGGAAGAGTGAGTGGGAGGGACATGAAGAAAGGGCTCAGGTCACTTGCATCAGCCCTGCAAGACATACTCTCCCAAGTCATGTATTGTCAGTTTTGTTTTACTTCTTTCTGGCAGGGCTGCTTCCCATTTTTCAAAGATAAGCAAGATCAGTTGAATGGATATTATGGAAACTAGGTACCCAAAAAAATGGATATAAAGTGATAACAAATGCCCTAGAAATGGAGGAAAAAAGTGCTTACCATCGACTCAATTTTCTGGCTCATTTCTGTGAAGTTTTTAGAACCCTCTCTTCCAAAGTCGCCATAGAGTTTGTTACTTGTAAACGACAATGTGCTATAGTAATTGTAGGTCTTCCTTTGATCTATGAAGGGAGAGGGAAAAAAATTATACTGTTTATCAGATGTATGTAAAGCATCATTATTTCCATGTTTGGTGATTGCTAGAAAGACTGAGACCAGAAAGAATGGCCCTACACCAGATCATCATCTTTATCACCTTGTCTTGAGCTTCATGGTTATCTCAGAATAAAAGACAACAGCATTCATCATTATAAGATTTAAGGTGTAAAATCCATAAGAAATGCTTGCTGTTCCTATGGGCTAATTAGTTGGGTATTATCCATTCCTGAATTAGCCAAGAGAGGCAGCAAGTCACACCATCTGAGCATAAAAACAAGAATGGACTTGGAAGTTTCCCAAGAGTAAATGCACTTTTATATTCCAAAAGTAGATTTCTCCCAACTCAGTAAAATTACATATCAATTTTGGCCACAAGGACTATAGTGTAGGAAAATTTATTTGGGGTAAAGAAGATGAGGGTAAGGATGAAAATGTTTGAAGTTCAGCTAGGGAACTAGAGCTGCCATTTGGCATAACCTTCCAGGGATACTTGGTTTCACCTTGGCTCCCTTGTCACTCCACTTATTTTCTCCCACCAGCCACAGAGATTGTCTTGCCTTGCCATTGTGTACATTTTCTGCATCCAGTTAGACAGCCCACATTTTTGGCCCACTGAAAATTAATATAGCATCCATCTACACATCTATACATGAAACAAGTATGAGCCCTAAGAAGATTCATTCATTCAACAAATATTAATGTTAACTACCTTTTTTATGAAAGAAACTAATACTCAATACTCTGTGTTGAGTATTAGGAATATTATGGTGATCAAGAGAGTTGTGTGTGTGGTTATTGTAGGATAATGGAGTGTGCTTCACCTAATCTCAATTTCTTTCCTCTTCTTCTCTCTTGCTTCTCATTCTTTCCTTCTTCACTTGAATCCCAGAGGAAAAGGAAACTAACAGTGGGCACCTGTGTCCCAAGCATATTCATGTATCTCATTTAATTTACCATAACTCCCATGGGAAGGCAGTATTGTCCATATTTAACAGATAAAGACTACAGTGTCAGAAATGTAAATAAATTGCCCATCCCTAACATGACATAGCCAGAAAAGACAGAACTGGGTTTCAAGTCAAAGTTTAATTCTCAAAGCACAAACCTTCTTTATATACCACTTCTTGGAGTGGGAAAAACCAAACCCATTCACCAAAGCTGTAGGAGATGTCTCACATACATAATAATTATGGAAAAAACTACTGGTAAATTTCAAAAGAACATCCCAGCTGTCCCAAGGATTTGGTTGGATTGACAAGGCTAAGGAACGGCCAGTGATACAAAAAGAGATGAAGGGCAGCCTGAATGGTCAGTACCTTCTGGGAATTAGCACCAAAGTGAGGGGCTAGGGAGGTTTTGCCTTTCTCCCTCTTTACTTAGCTCCCTTTCAGTGAAGAGCCTTGACATGAATGGCCAGAGTGAACTGCAATGCAGGTAGGTCCCTGGAAATATACATAATCTCAAGTAAAGTTTTTAATTTACTGAAATATTAAACATTGGGTCTAAATTGGGCCTAAGAATCTGCATTTCTAACCAATTCCCATATGTGATAATGCAGGTGATGGGACATAACCCCTCATCGGGAAGTTAGTGTCTAGAGAGGAGAACTGACTCTTCCACATTTTAGTCCTATTTTTTTTTTTTTTAATTAGATTGAGGGCACCTCAGTGGCTCAGTCAGTTAAGCATCTGCTTTCAGTTCCAGTCATGATCCCAGGGTCCTGGAATCAAGCCCTGCATCTGGCTCTCTGCTTAGTGGGGAGTCTACTTCTGTCTCTGCCTCTCCCTTCTGCTCATGCTCTCCCTCTGACTCTCTCTCTCAAACAAATAAATAAAATCTTTAAAAAAATTATTAGATTAACAAACTTGAAATTACCATTCTAGAAGCCAAAAATGGTCAAACACCAATGATTTCATATACCTCAACCAAATTAACAACTTGTGTGTAGTCAATATTTTACTTTGCTCAATGGACTCAAACAGGCCACTAAGTGTCAATATTTCTCAGTTGCTAGAATTATATGGCATGTGTAGTTGTTGGAAAATATTATTGGGGACTATTAACAGAAAATAAGAAAATTAAGGATGAACATTAGTTTATTGACAATTTTCTGAAAAAGTTTGTGAATCTGTAATCTACAAGGATGTTGCTCATAATAGAGTCACCTTCTATCATTCAATTCACAGAGGGACAGAAATGCAGTCCCAAAGGCCCCTGAACACCAGCTGCCACACACAATGCTCTGTGGTCCTGGGCTTTATGCCAAAATAATGTTTGTTTTTCAAGGTAAGTCACCTCCATCTTAATCTGTCTGTTTCTGTAACTATTTATTTTAGTTTGGTTATTTAGGTATGCCAACTCCTAAATGCTCATGTGCTGTATCCACTCTGTTCTTTGTTTCTATGTCCGAACAGAGGGCAAGTCACATATGTAAGACAGTAACCCATATCACAACAACTACTGTTTATTCAGGTGTGCTGTGTGGGCAGTGTGGAAGTTAGGTGTTCCATATTACTACACTAATCATTCAAACAATAGGATGCAGGAACAGGTGACTGGAAAAATCTTGCCAGGTTTTCATTGTATGCATGTGAGCAAGATGGCTTGGGAAGAGGCAAATGGAGAAGCAGTAAGAAACATTTTCTCTCACTGAGACAATGAGACCTCTAGCTTTAGTAGGAATTCTTTGTGATGTCAGACAAACCAAAGTATGCCCCCTTTAAAATATCATAGGTTTGATTCACTAATCTTTATCATTCAGTATTCAATAGATATTCATTATTTAATATGTGCCAAGATCCTTCTAAGTTCTGGGAATATTAAAAATGAACAAAACATAGTGTTAAGCATCTGTGGAGAAGTATTATGACGTTTACAATGTAATGAGACTCGATATAGTCCTAATAGAACTGCAGAATTATAAAGTTATTTTAGCCATTATTTTTTTTCTTTTTAATTAAAAAGACAGTCCACAGAAATAACCAAAATATAGATATTCCAAAATTTAAAGACTTGTGTGTGGGTAAACTCAACCAAAAAAAAGTCTTTACTTTAAATATATTTTCTTTAAACTACCCAGAAATGATCTACCTTGCTTTAGAAATTGAGATTGGAATTGAGATTATGTCTGTCAGTGGAGGACGATAACCAATTTACAGATCACCTTGTCTCTTTACATGAAAGCAACTTGTGCAAATTCCCAATTAAATTAGAATCAAGTAATTAGCTTCTTCAGTTACAGTGTCTTGAACATCAAAGCATTAGATAGTCACTAAGGGAGATATTAAGCCAATAGGTCATAGTGGAGTCAACTAATTATAACTTCAGGCAGAGTAGAGGGAAACTTCAGAAGGGTTGTTATACCCTGGAAGAACAGTCCTGAAGTACCCTGGGGACCTTTCTAATAACAGAGCAGACTCATGGTTCATCTAGCTGTGAGATACCTGATTACCACAGAATGAACCTCTTTATAATTAACCTTCTCAGCATATTCTATCCTCTTTAATCACATGCAATACATACCAAGATGAGATTAAAAACAACAGAAACAGACACTTATTAAACAATATGTAATTATGAGCATTTTTCCAGCTTACTAGTACAGAACAGAGACAACTTCTTTATGATCCTTGATTATGTAATTATTTTTCGGGCTCTCAGGATGTCAGTAAGTTGGAATAATTTTAAATCAAGGTGATTGCTCTGCATCCTCAAACAACACGTTCAACTCTAGCTCTCCCATGGTCTTCCCCTATTTAATATTTGATTATCGCTTATTAATGAACATAAAAACTAGCATGCTATTCCCAGCAGGAAGCATTGCTACATCAAAGATAGAAGAAAGAATCCTCCTTGGCTTATAAGGATTATGTGAGAGAGACAAGGCAGGTAAAGAATGCTTTGTACCAGCTCTGCCAATGAGTTGTAGTCATGAATGAATAAGCCTGAGGCAAATCAAAACCACAATGCACATCAGGAAACATTTGGGGGCAAGTCACATGATGCCAGGGCAGCCCGTACTTACTGTATCTCACATAATGAGGCAAATCAAAACCACAATGCACATCAGGAAACATTTGGGGGCAAGTCACATGATGCCAGGGCAGCCCGTACTTACTGTATCTCACATAATGAACGGTAAGTCCAATGCACACGGCCAGGACAATCAGGGAGATAAAGGTGATGAGGCCAATAACCCAGGGTTCCAAACAAGCTCTCTTCCTGTTCTTCACCACAGCTGGCCTGAGAAAGCAAGCAAATAAATGGGTTATATCACAGGGCACACCACACCCACTCCTTGGGTAAAGTAGATATTTCTGGGGAATTCAGGACCCTCACGTGGTAGAATACTGTTTAGGTTTGGAACAGATTCTGGTTCCAGGCTGCTGAAGCCAGTTCTGGCTCTGGTTGCCTGATTTTAGGCAAGTCATTTGACATCTCTCTGCCTGTTTCCTCATCCATAAAGGGAAGATGATTGTGATAGTACCTATCTCATAGGATTGTTGTAAGGATTAAATGAATTATTATATATAAAGTGTCTACGACAGTGCCTGGCATGTAGAAAATACTTAGTAAGTGTTAGCTATGATTTATTGAGCTGATTATGTCCAAAATATTGAGTTAGGCACAATCAGAGCTATGAAAATGTTTAAAGCCTGGTTTTACCACTCTAAAATCTTAAAAGGTCTATGAAATATGTTACAGCTTGATCCATTCTGTTCCAGATAAAATTTATATTTCTACTCTATTTTTCTGAATTATTTCCAAACAAACTTTGAGAGTACACATAAGAGATTACCGGAATTCCCTTCTAGAGAACCCGAGTGCTTGTACTCTAAACCTTAGTAACACTACAGGAAATCCCTTCTGCATAGGATTCCCTCAACCTCTCCCATTTTTTGCTGCTTTCAAAAACATGTTACTGAAAAATGTTGGTCAGTTGGGTTTTTGTTTAATTAGTACAGTTGCTATTTCCTTGTGTTTTAGTAGTTGCTAAGCAAACTCAAAAGCTAGAGAAAATAAAATAATAAGTCAGAGTTAGCTAAGGAGTTTGAATATGAAGCTGTTATTTTATAGTTCTTGAGGTATATATCATGCTGGTAGACACACTGGTAAGTATGCTTATCTCCAGAGCACTGTCTGATATGTGAGGGCTGGGATGAAGTGTGGTGTGATGCTGGAGGAGCACAGGGAGGTCAGTCACAGTAGAGAGGATTCTCAATCCAGCTCTTCCCCTAACAGCTGTGTGACTTGGACAAATCATTTAAACTCTGAGCTAAGTTCTTCATCTGTCAATAAGGGAACGGTAAGTCCAATGCACACGGCCAGGACAATCAGGGAGATAAAGGTGATGAGGCCAATAACCCAGGGTTCCAAACAAGCTCTCTTCCTGTTCTTCACCACAGCTGGCCTGAGAAAGCAAGCAAATAAATGGGTTATATCACAGGGCACACCACACCCACTCCTTGGGTAAAGTAGATATTTCTGGGGAATTCAGGACCCTCACGTGGTAGAATACTGTTTAGGTTTGGAACAGATTCTGGTTCCAGGCTGCTGAAGCCAGTTCTGGCTCTGGTTGCCTGATTTTAGGCAAGTCATTTGACATCTCTCTGCCTGTTTCCTCATCCATAAAGGGAAGATGATTGTGATAGTACCTATCTCATAGGATTGTTGTAAGGATTAAATGAATTATTATATATAAAGTGTCTACGACAGTGCCTGGCATGTAGAAAATACTTAGTAAGTGTTAGCTATGATTTATTGAGCTGATTATGTCCAAAATATTGAGTTAGGCACAATCAGAGCTATGAAAATGTTTAAAGCCTGGTTTTACCACTCTAAAATCTTAAAAGGTCTATGAAATATGTTACAGCTTGATCCATTCTGTTCCAGATAAAATTTATATTTCTACTCTATTTTTCTGAATTATTTCCAAACAAACTTTGAGAGTACACATAAGAGATTACCGGAATTCCCTTCTAGAGAACCCGAGTGCTTGTACTCTAAACCTTAGTAACACTACAGGAAATCCCTTCTGCATAGGATTCCCTCAACCTCTCCCATTTTTTGCTGCTTTCAAAAACATGTTACTGAAAAATGTTGGTCAGTTGGGTTTTTGTTTAATTAGTACAGTTGCTATTTCCTTGTGTTTTAGTAGTTGCTAAGCAAACTCAAAAGCTAGAGAAAATAAAATAATAAGTCAGAGTTAGCTAAGGAGTTTGAATATGAAGCTGTTATTTTATAGTTCTTGAGGTATATATCATGCTGGTAGACTCACTGGTAAGTATGCTTATCTCCAGAGCACTGTCTGATATGTGAGGGCTGGGATGAAGTGTGGTGTGATGCTGGAGGAGCACAGGGAGGTCAGTCACAGTAGAGAGGATTCTCAATCCAGCTCTTCCCCTAACAGCTGTGTGACTTGGACAAATCATTTAAACTCTGAGCTAAGTTCTTCATCTGTCAATAAGGGACAGTATAGACATTCGGTCTGAAGCACATGGTTGATTTTGAGATCCTGAATGAGATCATGAACGTGAAAACTTTCTGCAAGGGGCGCCTGGGTCGCTCAGTGGGTTGAGCCTCTGCCTTCGGCTCAGGTCATGATCTTGGGGTCCTGGGATCGAGTACCACATTGGGCTGCTTCCTCCTCTCTCTCTCTGCTTGCCTCTCTGCCCACTTGTGATCTCTCTCTGTCAAATAAAAAAAAAAACTTTATGCAAATTGCACAGCTACTTTTGCAATAAATAATTTCTGCTTACAGGAAGCAAGGGGACTCAGTTTCCAGTTATGTAGGGCCAAGATGTGATATCATTTTGGGGCCTATCACATCATAGCTTGGCTCTGCCTCGATGTTTTGTTCTGTTGGAACTTTGTCACAGAAGTCAAGACTGTCATCATTACTACATGACTCTGCCCCTCCTGAAGGCACTGAGATACAGTGAAAGGCTCTAGAGACTCTATCTGATCTCCTGTATTGTTCCTGTGATTTTCCTATGAGACTATATAGCCAAGGACACGTCGTCTTCCTCTCCCCAATCTCTTCAATGTTCAGTTCTCCCTTAAATGATATTCCAAACTCCTGATCCTACAATGGCAATTACTGCAAGATAAAAAGATTGCTCCATGAGGAGGTCATTAATTTTTTATGTGCAAATGTGCCTAAAAACCCTAAAAATTCATTCCTGTTCCTTCATCTCTGAATACTTGCTATTCACCTGTTTCAGAAGAAAGAAGATGTGCATAGCAGATGTAAACAAAACTTTGGGGGAAATATGGGGAGGAAAGGGCTTCTCAACTAATGTCAAAACATGCCAGATGAAGACTATGAATTTGTAATTATAGCAAATGTGCTGTAATTAGCAAAAATATATGATCACTGTGTAGAGTTGTGAAATATGGCAGAAGTTCTAATTGTTCTATAACTTTTGATCAAAACAGAAAATTAAAACAACACAGCCATTAAATTGATGGGGTAAATCTAGAAGTATCAACATGGAAATAGCCAATGATATTTTACATTTTAAGGAAAAAATGTTGCAGAAAAATATGCATTGTATGTTCCAGGTTTTTTTAAAATAATTTTTAAAAAATTTTATTTATTTATTTGATAGAGAGAGACAGCATGAGTCAGGGAAGGGGCAGAGGGAGAAACAGACTCCCTGCTGAATAGGAAACCCAACTCAGGGCTAGATCCCAGGACCCTGAGATCATGACTTGAGCCGAAGGCCGTTGCTTAACTGACTGGGCCATCCAGGTGCCCCCATCAAAAACATTTTGAATAAACTATGAGGAGGGTCTAATTTTGAGTCCTGCCACCAACTTACTTATTGTATAATCTTATACTAGTAGATTCAATTCTCTCTCTTATATTTTCCATGTCAAAACCAGAGATAATAATTTCAGACCCCACCTAACATGATGAACTATGTAGAGATAAAAACAGTAAAGTTTTTTCTTTTTATTACTTTGAGTTCACAAGCAGAAAATTATCAGCAAGGTCTATTATTATTATCATCATTATTTTAATTATTAATAATAATGGTAATGACCATACTGAGATGTTTGTCATTTGAGACTTTAAATCTTCCCTTCCCAGTCTGAATGGCATTGCTTTGCAAACTGATTTACCCTGTTTCTTAATTACTTTCTGTTGCTCTCTCAGCAAGAGATTAAGTAATGAATTACTTCAAACTACGTGTGGTAGAATTGTGTTAAAAAAGATAGGTAAAATGGAGGAATAAGTCCATTTTACATATCAGTAGACAATTACATAATTAACCCCTCCTGTACACAAGTCCTTGTGGTTATTGTGGCCTTTCGAAACTTATCTGAACCTTTTCATGTAAAATCACCTTCAGACTGGATAAATTCTAATAGCTTCAATAGTGTCAAATTTATTTCTTTCTATGATTTTTCCTTTCAATTTGTGGAGAGTTGTGAGTAGATGATGAATATAGCAGTTAAAATACAGGTACATTTTTATAAACCTAAAATTGTCAGAAGACAAGTAATATGTCCAGAGTTGTATCCACAGTTGTACTATCACTTCTTCATGTGTCATTTTAAGAATAGTACTAAAAAGGAAAAGCAGCAACAGCAACAAAAGGGCAAGGGCAAGCAAAAGATACTAACACAAATAAACCTCATGGCAAGCCCTGGAGAGTAAGTCCCGGCTCATAGGGCTTCAGAGGAAAGTTTATCAGAACAAACACCTACATAAAACCACCACTGTAGACTGATTAACAGTAGATGACAAATTCTTTGCTCATTCTCAGTAATGGTAAGCGGCAATGATATTCTTAGTCTTCATGTTTCACCAGCCCAGTCCCGCTGAGATGTTTTAACTGAATATGTGTACATTATCTATAACGTTGGTGGTTCCAAAGCATTATTATCAACTACTTAAGCCAGAAGTCGGCACACTCCTCTGTAAAGTTCCAATAGAAACGATTTTAGGCTTTCTGGGTCACACATTCTCTGCTGCAACTACTTAGCTGTGCCCTTGTAGCCATAAAGCAACCATTGACAAAGCACAAATGTACGTGGTTGTGTTCCAATAATACTTTATTTCTGTGCACTAAAATTTGAATTTCATCTAATTTTCTCATGAATAGTTTTCTTCTTTTAATTTTTTTTCAACCATAAAAGTATAAAAATCATTCTTAGCTCAAGCACTGTACAAAAACAGGTGGTGGGCCATAGTTAACTGATGGTTGACTTAAAGCAATGGTCTACAAGTCAATGTTTATTGTGTTGGGAAGCTGTAATAGTCTTCTCATTTTCTAGTCTCATCTGCATGGCAAATTTAATGTAGTCTGTCTCCAATCCCATTGCCACTGACTTTATTCTGGAATTCTCACTAAATTGTGTCCTCTAGCTTAATATCAGCTTCTCTTCTGTCCTCTTAACCTCTGAATCATTCTCCATTCCAGTAAGCTATCTTTCTAGAAGTGATGTAGCCAATGGCTGAGAATAATAAAACCCAAATTGGCTTTAGTTAGCCTGGCATTCCTCTTTTCCCCATTAACTTTCAGGCTCTTTGCCTTTGCTTCTGTTTGCTTCCTACCTGGAGTAACAGGATTTATGTTTTGTTTGCATCTTAAAAGCTCATTTGTATTTAAGAGCCTGTTCAAAAAATCCCCTCCACTTCAGTTAGGTCTACCTTGACCATCATGTTGAAGTACATATTTTGAGCTCCTTAAGGGTAGGGAGTGAGCCTTACTATCTCTATATTCTCAAACCACATGCTCAAGATAGGTTCACAGAAGGAACTGAATTGAAGTTGACTAAACCAGATTAAACTGATCATTTGTCAATACCACAATATGGGTCTCCATGTCTCTCAAAGCACTTCTGGTTTGCCTTAGTTTTAGAAAAGCACAAGGTATATACATACAAGGAAAGACAGGTCAGACATTGTGGAGAATAATTATTATTTAAGTAAAACCTGATTTCCATAAAACACTTTATATAATGATCAAGTTTTGTGGTTAATATTTCTACATTACATGTGTTTAAAACACATGATTTTCCAACTGTGATTTGATCTATCCACTGTAAAGTATTATAATAGTACAGAAAGTGACAAATGCAAATGAGGGGACATTAATTTCAGGAAACACATTATTTGGGGCTATTGCATGTCTATGCATTGCAATATCAAAACAAAAGCATAAAGAAAGATGTCACAATGACGTAACAACCTAGTACCTTATGACATTGTTAATCCCCTAAATCAGTGCTTGGGATTTCAAATATCAGTCAATAAGCATTAATTCAATTTTTATTATGTTTTTGTCACTAGCTTATTTCTTTAGCTGATTGAGTTGTACCCACTTGTCCTATCCACACAAATACTTCAGGTGATTTCTTCTCTGTGGAAGACTCATAGCAGCAGGCATTGGAGAGCTCTTTAATCTTTCTTACACCTTGTCAAATAAGATTATAAAAATATACAGGTTGGAACTAAAATTTGTATATGTGTTCATGGATCATATATTTTCATTGCTTTTTCTAAAAATAAATAAATACAAATTACTTCTAAAATTGCAAAGAACATATTTCTGTCCTGTTAACTGTTACACAAACATATTTATAAAATATCTACTAACAACAGCGAGGCCCTTGGACTGGATTATGTGTGCATTCTCAAGAATGATAACTACAAATAATTCTCATACAACAAGGTGGGAGTCTAATTATCAGAAAACCATTTCCATTTTCTCTTTACAACACTAAGATAAATGGTGAGTTCATTGTTTTTATTAAAAATGTTTTAGTTTACATTACACCTTGTTCTAGATTAGCTTAAGATAACATAAGGAGAAAGATATATATAGAGAGAGATATATAGAGAGTATATATAGATATGTAGAGTAATATATATAAATATATACATGTACATATATATGTGTGTGTATGTGTGTGTGTGTGTGTGTGTGTGTGTGTATATATATATATATATATGTATATATATATATATATTTACAAAGACTGCATTAATTCCCATCTAGACATTTCCTTAAGTCAGGCCACAAAATTTGTAGCTTTCCAGCAGCCAACTCAAAAACAAAAATAAAAAACAAAGCAAACAAGCAAACCCTCTTTAGGTACCTTTTTCATGGCAACCATAAGATAAACAGTGAACAATTATTCAGTAACAATACAATTCTTTTCCTCATAAAAAATTACTATGTAATGTAATGAACTATAGTCTCCACAATATTCCTACCATTGAAACCAAAATTAGTTTTGTAATACTCTTAGTGTTTTCTTCAATATTGGCAAATGACATCAATTACTATTTAGTAAAAACAGTTTGACGGTGTGGGGAAGGGGAGCAGTATGAATCATTCATACTAAACTCTATGATAATTTTTAAAAATATATAACAAGCTTTGAAGCTTTTGAAATCTTCTGCACAGCAAAGGAAACAGTCATCAAAACAAAGAGGCAACCCAGAGAATGGGAGAAGATATTTGCAAATGACACTACAGGCAAAGGGCTGATATCCAAGATCTATAAAGAACTCCTCAAACTCAACACACACAAAACAGATAATCACATCAAAAAATGGGCAAAAGACATGAACAGACACTTCTCCAATGAAGACATACAAATGGTTAACAGACACATGAAAAAATGTTCATTATCACTAGCCATCAGGGAGATTCAAATCAAAATCACATTGAGATACCACCTTATACCAGTTAGAATGGTCAAAATTAACAGAACAGGAAACAGCAAGTGTTGGAGAGAATGTGGAAAAGGGGGAACCCTCTTACACTATTGGTGGGAATGCAAGTTGGTGCAGCCACTTTGGAAAACAGTGTGGAGATTCCTTAAGAAATTAAAAATAGAGCTACCCTATGACCCTGCAATTGCACTATTGGGTATTTACTCCAAAGATACAGATGCAGTGAAAAAAGGGCCATCAGTACCACAACGTTCATAGCAGCAATGGCCACAGTTGCCAAACTGTGGAAAGAACCAAAATGCCCTTCAATGGACGAATGGATAAATAAGATATGGTCCATATATACAATGGAATATAATGCCTCCATCAGAAAGAATGAATACCCAACTTTTATATCAACATGGATGGGACTGGAGGAGATTATGCTGAGTGAAATAAGTCAAGCAGAGAGAGTCAATTATCATATGGTTTCACTTACTTGTAGAACATAAGGAATAACACGGAGGACATCGGGAGATGGAGAGGAGAGGTGAGACCGGGGAAATCGGAGGGGGAGACGAAACATAAGAGACTGTGGACTCTGACAAACAAATGGAGGGTTTTGGAGGGAAGGGGGTGAAGGGTTGGGTGAGCCTGGTGGTGGGTATTATGGAGGGCACGTATTGCATAGAGCACTGAGTGTGCATAAACAATGAATTTTGGAACACTGGGAAAAAAATAAAAGAATAAAGGAGACTCAATATTTAAAAAAAAATCTAACAATACTTCCTTAACTATTACTGAAATGGCTCTGTAATTGGATTTTCACATTATAAAGTATCTAAAGGTTATTGAAATTGTAGGCATAAAAACATAGTATTACTTAGTACAGTAGTAAGTACAGTACTTACTATAGTAGTAAGTTTTTAATAAACATTGTGAATAACCATTGTGACAGAAAACCCTACCACTCATGAACTTTTAACTTAAGCAAAACCCATAACTTAACCATTCCTATATTTAACCAACCATAACACTCAAGTGATAGTATCTTTCCTCCCACCTACTTTTAAAGGAAGTTGTGAAGATCACATATGCGATCATCAGACTTTGTTAAATACATGTATTATATTTCTGGCAAGTATCAGTGACAACTCAACAGTAAGGAATGTCTCTGATCTCCACTGTGTGATGAACAAGGTATTTATTAAGTTCCCAACCAGATATGGTACAGCACAGGAAACTACAAACTGAGATTCAGGTTGACACTTTGCCTGACTTCTAGAAATATGTAATCACAGATAGATGTGGTTCCACAAAATTTAGATATATTATTAAATAATTAGTATGGGTTTATGGACTTATAAACTGAGCTATTTTCATCCTTAATTCTACTAAGATATTTGCTTTCTTTTCTTCAAACCCTTTTTACTTCAAGATAATAAACTGCCACAATCTGAGTAAGGAACTTTAAAGGCAACAGCTTCCCACAGAAATGTTGACAAAGGATGCCATTGCAGCCAGTCATGGGGAATTGTACGCACTTAAAAATATATTTAAAAAAATAAGAATTAACAGGGAGTGTGTAAGTATGTGGTGGCAGGTATTATCAGAAGAAAAGTAGTTGAGAAACCTAAGCTCAGAGACACTTTCAAGGTTAATACATAACATAGACTTTCAGAAACTTTTTGTAATGTTAGATGTCTTCCTACCAAATATTTTTCATAACTTTGTTTAGACACCTCCTACGAGAGTTGGCGTGATAGAGTAGAATTAGCTCTAAACTGTAAGTCCAGTGACCTGCATCTTAGATCTAAAGGTTTCTGCTTAAGGATTAAGTCCTTTCATCTAAGTCTGAAAATTCTGAGATGAGAAACCTGAAAGCATATTCAACATCACATAAGTTCCAGCATTCCTTAATCCCCAACTTGTGTGATGTTGAGTGTCCTCTCATTTTCCTCATCTGCTAAAAAACAATGAGGATTTTAACTGATCTAGATACTCTTTAATTTCCATCAAATTTAGTGTTCCGTGCCTCACATTACTTAAAAATGCTTAATATATTATAATTAAAATTCAGCAATTACTAAACAATTAGCTTTAACATAATTTTTCAAATGTCTCATTTTTCTGGTTGCCACATGCCAGAGAAGTGGAACGAAGTAAGGAACTGTAAGTGATTTTAAATAATTCACGTTTCATATGAGGAAGTCATAAATTTTATTACTTGCCTCCTAAGCCAGTTTTAAAATCCCTAGAACCATGAAATTTCATTTTATGTAAAACAATGATGGCCCTTAGAATTGGAATGTGTCAGTTGAAAGACACACTAGGAGTCTATGGTATACTCCGGATTGCTGTTTTCCTGGCAAACACTGTAAGCCACACACAAAGAATCCCTCCAATAACCTAGAAATTCCTTTTTATAATAAAACCCTACCGGAATTAACGTATCAATGAAGGGCAATTGGAAAATGCATGGATTCTGTTAATGTTTATTTTCCCAGAAGTGAGATTTCTTGATTAATGAATTTCCTGCCCCAGCTGCTGACCTGTAATAGGTGGAAGTATTGAGTCTTAACTTTTGAATGGAACACCAAATTAATACCATAAAACTATAAGAAAGGTGTTATTTTATCCAAAAGAATAAAATATCTTCAGTTACCAATGCTATGGCCTTAATTTACATCTACTTGCTGATGACTACCAGATCCATAAATGCAGCTCAGATCACTTGGCTAACCTTCAGACCCATACATCTACTGCCTTCTTTTCATCACAATAGCATATACCTCTAGTCATTCAAACTTAACATGTCTGTAGTAGATCCTTGTCGGTGTCTACCCCAAGTAACTTTTTCTTAATAATACAATCTTTGATATTTGTTGAGCACATAGCCATCTTGGAAAATAGAATAGTGCTCCTTGTCCACAGGCCTATCTGCCTGCCTCCAGACTTGTTTATACTAATTCCATTTTTTATAAGCCACTGTTACCCTAAATTTCTTGTCCCTCATATATAGCTAAATCTGATGCTATTACAATATGCAAAACAAATTAGTTGCAATCAAGGTGAATTGCCACTTTTTTGTAATTATCTTTGGGAAACAGTATCTTTGGGAAACTAATTTTTTATAGTTTATATGGGAAAGATGATAAAATATTTTTATGTAATGTTCTCTAGCAGCTGATTTTAAGATACTCTTGACTATACTCTATGACTTTAAGCAAATGATTTCAATTTCTTACTTATTGGATAAAGGTCTGGGTTTTGGCCTCCAACACTTTGGATTTAGTCCTGGCTCTGCCTCTCACTCACTAGGTGGGTCTGAAATTACTCACTCTCTCAGATTCTACATTTCCCCACCTATAAATGGGGCTACTGATAGGACCTAAGTATAGGGTTCTTCTGAGGGTTAAATGAAATAATGCCCACAGAGCAATTGGCATCAGGCCAGGCACACAGTCAGTGCTCCACAAATGTTGTCTGTTGTCACTATATCCTCCTTCATAGTGAGAAATTAATTTGCTTTCAAAGTGGGTTGAAAGTCCCTCAAATTGCCTTCTGTGTGCCTAAGGGGATAAGGAGAAGATAGAGCAGTGAGGCTCCCAAGATTAGTGCCATTTCACCCATAGCAACTCTGTTCCATGTGTCAAGGGTTTGCATTAGGTCTTATGTGCAAAACGGAATTCAACTAAGAAAGACGTATGTTCCAACTCCAGCTCTACCAATCACTTCCTCAGAGATTTGGAAATCTCTGTCTTACTATTCTTTGGTTTCCCTACCTGTAAATTCATGGTAATATTAAAATTATCTACTTTACAGTGTTGCTGATAAATACTAAATAAGAAAATAAATGGTGGAATCAACTATACAGAATATACACTTGTTTTTTTTCCTGTTATATGTACCCTCTCTGGATTTTGCTAAATGTGACCTGGCATGTCAGTTTTTAAAATGAACAACTAATTTTTAAAAGGCCATATATTTCTATACATCTCCAAATGTAATAGTGATAATAGCAATAGTATTTCCTGAGTCATGTGAACATCTGTGTTAATTTAACCCTTCTACTTCATGGTATTGGATTAGGTTTACAGGTGAACAGGAAGAACTGATTCTATCTCTAGTGCTGACTGACGCACCAATTCCTGTAACCACATGCAAATTACCTAATCTTTGAAGGTTGTATCACCTACTTTACAGAACACAGATAGCAATGCTTCCTGTCTACCAGCCTTGGAGGTCCACTGAGAAGACTATTCATTGAATAATAGCATTGTTCCTTGTAAATATAACTTTTATATCTTTTGACACAATCAGACAGTTAAATCATCCTAGCAGTAGAACTACCAAAGTGGATACAAGAGACGTGAGGATGGTTACACCACTGTAGTTAGGAGCATAGATTTGGAGTCAGATGGACCTAGATTAATTCCCAGTTCTGCCGTGTATTACCTCTGAGCAGATAATGTTATCATCTGAACCTTAATTTCCTCATCTATAAAATGTGTATAATAATATAACCATAGGTTGTTTTAAAGATTAAACACTTGTGATGTTTTAGAACAGTAGTTGTCTCATAGAACATGTAAAACAAATGACGGCAATTGTTACTTTGTTCTGTACTGACTCACAGTTTAACTTTAAACAAAGTGATAAGTTCTTCTATATCTGCTTTTGCAGCTTTGAAAAAGAGTTATCCTCTGACATTTTCAGATGAAAGATTGGAGGGTAGAATTTAGTCATGATACATGGTACTTTGGATTCCCCTTAGTTCTATTACCTCAGAATTACTATTCTAAAAATCTCACAAATTGCCCAACCACACAGACCATATATGTAAGTGGGAGACGTTTTGGCACGCAGATTCTGGCATGACTTGGTGTCCCTACACCCATTTTTTCCCCTCAACCTCTTAGAAGTTTCCTATTCTCTAATCCACTCATTTCCAATGTATTAAATTATGTTTGAAATTGTGAGATCATTCTTCCTAATTCTCACCCACCATCTTTGATGAAAAAGTGTCTGAAGGAGTGCATTTTGAGAAGTTCTTTGTGCATTTCCTCTAAAACCTAATGCTGACCAAGCCATGAAAGGCAGTCAGAGCATGGACCATCTTCCATCTTAGATAACCTGCTCCACAAATGCTTAACTCACCCCATTCTCAAGAACTAAAGCCATCAGGCATACTTATGAATCTCAACGCTGATATTGAAACTCATGATTTTGCCTTTTTTCTTGAATTGTTCTATTTATTCCCTCCTTGTATCGAAGCAATGACATATTTTTGGAGGAAAGCGGACAACAATGAAAAAATAACAATAAGGTTCATTGAGACAGTTATAGTTACTACAGACTGACGAATCCTTCCATGATACACTGTACTAAGTGAACTTGATTTTCATGAAATAGCAAATGCTGTAATCCTTTTTAGAAAACAGTGATGATGCAATTAAGGTGCTATGCTCTCAGTCACTGATCACCTTTAAGATAGTGTAGAGAAGTTAGGTCATATTTTCATCTTATTTAAATACAAAGACAGTTTTAAGAAAATCTAAGAAAGGGCAGTCCATGCATCTTTAAAATGTTTCTTAAGTAAAATTATACCACCACCCTTCCTCTTTCAGCATGTATGTACATTATTTCACATCAACCTGTGTACGATCTGTTTCTTTGCCTAGACAGTGTATAGCCATCTATGACTATAAATACACCTGCAATTTCTCCAGGTCTGTATCTGTGTGTGTATGTGTGTGTGTATTCCTTATCTCTGTCAGAATGCAAACTTTCAAAAGACTCTTCCTTTAGCTCTGCACACGTGATAGACAATGTGTTCACTATACACCTTAGAGCCAGGAAAGCCAAGTTCAGATTCTACATCCAACACTTACTAATGCTGCACAGCCTGAGTTGCACTGATTCCGTCTTTTAAAGGAGTTATTGCAATAAGTGTTTCTCAAGGTATTTCCAAAATTAAATGAGATCGCATTTTACAAAATGTACTATACATAATAGGTGTTCCACAGGTAGTTTTCTTCCACACAGAATTTAATATACAATGAGAACTCAATAAAAATTGTTACATGGACCAGGACTGATGGTAGCTGATGAAGTGAGGCCCTGTCAAAACTTGGAGCAGGATCCCATAGCAGCTCTGGGCCTAAACCTCAATATGGTAACCCTTCAGTACCACTACTGACTGACTTCAAGTTGGGATGGGGAGGGGAGATACGCTTGGCTGGCTCTATGTTAAGGTTTCCCTGAAAACAGATTTTTAATTTAAACCAACATCTTCTCTGTTAGACATAAACTCCCCAAATCATGTTTTGTACTCTCATCAGTTTCCCATACCTCCTGAATTTATCCTCTCTTCCTTAATCATCACTACATTGCATAAATGAATGCTCTTCTCCCTTGGAGGGAAAGGTGACTAGGGAGAGATCACCACCCATTAAGAAATAATTATACCAATTTAAATAAAACAAAGGGCTGCCTCTTCTAAAAGCTGACCTATTTCATTTCTGCTTTAATTCCTTTCTATCTTACATGTTCCTTTCTTTTTTATGACTTTATGCTGTACATTTCTCAAAATTTAGTGTGACTAAGAATTACTTGTGTAACTTTTAAATAAAAATATCATTGCCATGTCTCAACCAGAGATCCATGAGAATTTCTGGGATTGGAACTAAACTTTTCTATTTTTAATAAGCACCCAGTGATTCTAATGGAGGGGATCCATGGCCCACACACAGACTAAGATGTAGCTCTGATCTTACTAAGTAAAAATTAAAGTTGTCCATTTTTTTAGATTTGAATATTACTCATTTCATCTCTGTCTATCTAAATTTATGTAGATATTGTTTATAAATTCATTCTGCTTATCCTTAATTCTTGTCAGTGATTGCTGGTAACTACAGTTGGCATATATACTCATCACCAATAAATATTTATTTAATAAATATATTCTTCTCTTCCCAACTCTCTTCCCCTTAAACTTATTCCTGATAAAGTTTTCTTTAACCTTCTGCTCTCTGTGTGTGCATTTTTATAAAATCCAAGTGTTATTCTTTTCATGCTGAAAGAATAGCAAAAAAATAAGAGTTTGGGGGAAATGGAAGAATATGAAGAATAATATTTACCTGGTCCAAATGTCTTCTTACCTTTAAATTCTAAAATATTGGTTTTCATTTAGAACAGGTGAAGTGAGGGAAAGGGCTCTTAGAGATTTGGCTAAAGAGGAAGGAGTGTGCCATTTGATAAACCCCACAGTGTTTCTTATATGCCTCCCCAATTACGAACAACATCCTTAAAAAAATTGTCTACATATTTCAATTACATCTCTTTCTTCAAAGCATTCCAGTTAGCGCACTTGGTCTGGAAAATGTGCATATTAAATTTAATCCCTTTCCGCTCTAGCCCATTTTCTTAACATCTCCTAGGTTGACAAACAGATATGCTCCACTTTTTTATAGAGTTTTAGACCAGAATGGAATTTTTTTGTTTGTTTATTTTTTTTTCTTTGAGAGATTATCTTCCCTCTACTCTGAAGTAGGACCAAAAAATAGGTGTATCTTTTGCTTCAGATTAGAGAGTACACTCAGAAAAATGCATCCCAATACCCCCACATAATAACTACTCTACACAAATTCTAGACTAACTGATATCCAGCATAGACAAAGCCTGAAATCCATTTAGTATCTTCAGTTTGATAGTGATTATATGTTTAAATAAAACCTCTCTTTTCTATAGCACTATTCTTACAGATAACGTAGTAAAAAGGGTAGGACAGAAAAATAAATCATGGATTATGAGGAAGTACTCACAAAAGGCAGGGAGGCTTAAGAAGTCTGACTAAATTTGTTATGTCTGTAGCTCTTGGTAGCCTCATTAACATGTACAGAAGAGTATTAAACTTTTCATAACAAGTATGTAGAAAACTTTCTATCAATGACAGAGCCCGAGTGTTTTTCCCTATTAAGAGTCCACTGGAAGTTTTACATTTCCAAACTGTTTTCTTCTCAAACTAGAAGTTTTTTAATATAATGATATGCCAAAATATGAATTAGAGAAAATAGAATTTTAATCTAAAGATAAAATATTTTTCAGAGCCCAAACTAGTACATGGAAACCTTATTACTATTTAATTTCTAACTTTTAAAGAAAACAATCTCAAAATAATTTTGACTTATCTGTTAGAGAAGTGATTGTGGTCAGGTACATCATTGGATTTATTTTTTAAATCAACTATAATAATTTAATCATACTATCTTTTTAAATTATTTCTTACTCTTGAGAAACATTTACAGTTTTTTTAAATTTAACTATTTAAACAGAAATGAATGTAATTTTGATCTGCATGACCTCAGATTTATTTTTTCTCATGTCTACCTTTGAAAATAAGAGTATTTTCTCAATAAAACAAAGTCCAAGCTAAAAAAATGTTCTACTCTTGAAACTAGCTAACTAGCTAACTAAAAGATAGCTGTCAAACATGATGTACCTTTATCCATTGTTAAACTTATCTGAAAGTATATAGAAAAACATTTTAGGATGAATCCTAAGATGACAAGGAACACTAATACAGAAAGAAGAGAAATGTACTTCTTGACATAATTGCATGTTAAATATCAAAACTATGTTTCTATATTAAACAAATAGTAAATTAAAGATCCACACATTCCCTGGTGTGGTTCTTGCCATTTTAAACTACAAGTAATCTTAAGACAAAAGAAGAGGGAACTCACTGATACATTGCTGACCAGCAGGGAAGAGTCCTGTGGAGACCAAGGTCCGCAGTCAAGTGAGTACATCCAGGCTATATCAGCAATTTCATGGGCTGGATTAAGGTGAAGAAAGAAGTCACTCATGATCTAAATAGAACCAGTCTGACGGGTCTTGACTCGTGTGATGGCAACTGTGTGTGTGACTAGTAGGACAAAGTCAAATTTTATATGGAGCAGGAGAACATAAATAATTTATAAGCACTTTCTAGGAGCAGGAACTTAAAAGCCATTGCCTTAAGATTATGCTAGCTTAAAAGTGTTCATGTAAACCAGAATTTTTATAAAGGTCAGATGTTTAAATTTAGAAGAGATCTTAAAATCACATTGCTTTGCTTCCTCATGTTTTCAGTGAGGAAATGAACTTTTAACTTAAATGTTAAATGACGGTCAAAATCATATAGTTTATGACCCACAAACCAGGAGTAATACCTATATTTTAAAAATTTATCCAACTTGCTTTCTACTCTAGCCTGCATATAATGAAACTTTTCTTTTGGTATTGACTATAATCAGCAGTTGAAAATACAATAGAGATTAGAAAAGTATTAGTATATTAAAATTATGTGACTTCATTCTTTCAGAAAAGTCAAGTTGTTTATAAATATTAACCCCCAATTGAGACAGTATATTTCTCTCATTATACTGGAGACAAGCATATCAGCCAACTCTGAGTCGTTACTGTCTTACTTCTGAAAAGCAAGTAATGTACTTAAAAAGTGTGTGTTTATACATGTATATGCAGATACCTGTGTATTTGTGTTAGGCATAATCCTCAAATCACCGTCCTTAATCCCCATAAATGAAATTAGGTGTTCTTCCTCTGGGCTCTTGTGATATCATAACCCTTACTGCATTGAGTGAGAATTTTTTGTTTACTTGTATCTCAACTCTACTAGACTAAATTGTTAACAGACAGTAATCCTATTCTTAGTATATATGGGACCACAAAAATACGCATGGAAAGAGAATAAGAAGGAAAGAGGAAGAGAATATGTGTGATCGGTTCTAAAAAATCACCATAAAGAAGGCAGATTGGTACTCCTATTCATTCATTCATTCATTTTTTGGGCACTGTTGAATATTGCCACACATCCATTTTGCCAGTGGTTCATCTAAACAGATGCAGAAGTTGGGATCCATAGTAAGTGTGTGATTAGGCTACCAAGAATTAGAATCACTCTCTGGCAGTAACCAAGAAACCTGTATGTTGGTACACATTGTTCTTGGGACTAGAGAGAGCATCAAATGTACCCTTTTTATTCCGGCCAATAGATCACTTAAGACTGAAGAATAAATAGCTGTACATTTACCTGAAGCTATTAAACATATAGGATCAGGTTTCTGTCTACTCACTTGAAAATATAATTTAGCCAGAAATAAAGAGGCAACAAGAGTAAAGTAAAAACTTCCAGGTTACAAGATCAAATTGTTCCTACTATACAGCCTTTAAAAAGTGAAAGCCTCACTAATGAATATTAATACTGGCTTAATAATGCTATATTCTATTTTACCCCATATTCAATGAAAATATTGATTATATTCTTGTTTTCAAGGAAAAACAGATCCCTCTTTAGTGTATCCCTGGGCCAAAACTTGGTCAGACTCATATTAACAGAATCTCGTGACTTTTTTCTTTACTAAAATCCAGATTCCAAACTCAAATAAATTATTTATATGGTCCTATGGTTGTATATACTTAAGGTTATGTGCACCTAAAAATATAGATGCAGAAAACAAGAGGGCTTTCATAATTTTTTGAAAACATTATGGATATATGCTAGAATTACAGAAAACCAGAGATTAAGGATATGCAGATAGAGAACGAGTGGATGTCAACCAAAAGATAATCAATCCTAAATATATCCTTCCTACGTTAATGGCCTTCGTTCAGGCTACTCAAAGAGCATTTGTGTGTGTTATCAAATTTCATGATATTACATATACTTTAGTAGACATTTGAAGGATAGAGAAGGAAGGAGGAATCAAACATTAGACTAAATTATCCACCAAATGGAGCATTTTATATTCAGGTATTTCTTTAACAGTTATTCTTAAGAGTTGTAAGATACAAAAACAAAGTCAATCATTTTTAACTTTATTGGTCTCTAAGAGGAAAAAAAGGATTTTAGAGCAAAAGTTTGTCTTTCATTCGAATATTTATTTTCTTGATTGCTGTTTTTCTAAAATCATAAATTTTATTTTGTAATCCTTTTGCCTTAAACTGGTGTAAAGAAATGTATTTAAAGAGTTATCCTCCTCTTTGTGACTGAGATCAGGGCAGTCTGTTTTCCCTGTGTCCTTCCATGAAATGTGGAAGCAGAGTCAGGAGAAATATATTTGTGAATTTGAGTCTCCCAGAAACCCACAGTAGATACGTTACATCGCGAAACTAGTAAAATAACAAGTTGACCACAGGTATTTTTACTAGCCAACAAACTATTCCACAGCCCTTCCTATACTTAGCAACGTCATAACAGTGAGGCATCTGATGGCCATAAGCATGAGTATGCTAAAGAAGTATAGTGCCAGTGTGGCTAGTCATGGATTATTTTTATCATTGTTTAAATATCCCCTAGCTTGAATCAAGTTCTTTTATGCCTGGTAATATATGCATGCTTATGCATAATAATATAATTAATTTATGGAAGCCCTCAAAGTTATACCTAGGTTATGTAATGCCAAAACAATCCTTTTATTGGTCAGTTTATTGTGTTGTGCATTACAGACTGACCATTGTTAAACCTGTGAATGAGTGAGTTATCAGAGTAGACACAGTTATTGTCATTTGTGGCTCCATTTCCTCCTATCATGTATTGTTTTGAAGGTACTTGTGCACTTTAATTTGTTCAAGCTGAGAAAACAAAGAGCATCAATATAATTAACCTTTGGACTCTATCCAGTAAGAAGAGATCACGTAAGAATGCTGCTGGGGAACCAGCTATTGCTGACTCTCCTTTCCTCTGTCTTATTTTCTTAGCCAAAATGTGATTTATTTTTCACTAACCTATCAGTACCTATCTCTGAAACCTTTCCTTTTGCCCCTGTAAGCCTTTTCTATTGAACACCATCATGCTGTAGTTGTTTCTCAGCCCATTCCGTCCATTACTTTTTTAATGGAGAAGACTACATCAGCTAGCCCAGCCTTGTCTTGTAACCAGGTATTGGACTCACTAGGGTTCCTGGTATTGCCTTTAGGTTGAAAGGAAGAGGTAGATGAGGATAGATGACTTCCTGCATCAGCTGGTTGAAGAGTGCCACTCCCACTCTGAACATCTGGCTGTTCTCTGCAAAGAGTGTACTGTATTTGAAGCAAAGCAGTCAAACACAAATGCCATTGATGGAACTGTTTGCCAAAGAAATTTCTGGTCCTTCCCTCTCCCTTTAACTGCATCGGGGAAGAATCCTCATCTCTAACTTGGCTTCCACCTGGTTTTTTTTTTTTGTTTTTTTTTTAGATTTTATTTCTTTGACAGAGAGAGATCACAAGTAGACAGAGAGGCAGGCAGAGAGAGAGGGAGGGAAGCAGGCTCCCTGCTGAGCAGAGAGCCCGATGCGGGACTCGATCCCAGGACCCTGAGATCATGACCTGAGCCGAAGGCAGCGGCTTAACCCACTGAGCCACCCAGGCGCCCCTCCACCTGTTTTTTTGAAGTGTTTTTGAGTAAGGGACCTGGGACAAGAAATCTGTCATGTAGTTAAGTATGCAAGAAATCTTACTAATCCAGTTTTGTTCAAGAGTTGCTTATCCAGATGATTTTTTAAAAGTCAGGTTTAGTTTCACAAAATCCTTTTTTTTTCTTAATTACTTAAATAGGAGATAATTTTATATAATTATTTTTACAATAAATTCAAAGAAGCCTGAGAGTATAAATTTGAAGCTAAAGTTGGTGATGGATTTTTTAGGAGATATGTTTATGCTGTCAAGAATGTATATTTCCACTGCTCTAGCTTGATCCACAGGAGAACTCAAAGTACCTACTTAGAGGTATCCATGTTGCCTAGATGAACTTTCTGAAGTAACTCCTCTCAGAGGACCTTTAAATGAACAGAACAGGAAATGGTCTGAGTTCATAGCCTTCACAAAGGCCTGGGGAGTTAGTATCCTATGTTGTTGATTGAAGGAAGATCACATTTACTTTGTTAAACCAAAAAGGCAGCTGGCAGAATAAATATTTTATCAAAACTAAGGAGCTGGGGGCACATCGGTGGCTCAATTAATTAGGCTATCAATTCTTCATTTCAGCTCAGGTCAGATTGTGAGGTTGTGATATCAAGCCCCACATCAGGCTCTACACTCATGGAATACGCTGGAGATTCTCTCTCTCCCCCTCCTTCTGTCCTTCCCCCACCCCACCCCCATCTTTCTTGCTCTCGCTCCCTAAAATAAATAAATAAATAAAGTCTTTAAAAACTGAAGAGCTGGATGAAATCATGTTTTATTGCTTGGTTACTTTTTTTTTTTTTAATCAGAGAGAGAGAGGGAGAGAGAGCGAGCAAGCACAGGAAGACAGAGTGGCAGGCACATGCAGAGGGAGAAGCAGACTCCCTGCCGAGCAAGGAGCCGGATGTGGGACTCAATCCCAGAACGCTGGGATCATGACCTGAGCCGAAGGTCAGGTCTTGGCACATTGCATCATTTTCTACTAATTTCAGTTATTAAAATTTTTGTCTAGTTTAAAACTTCAATTGTGAATCTGATGTAAATAAGATCACCTTCTTTTTCCCCTCAACATAAGCTTGAACTGTGATGCTGACTGCTTGGAGTAGAGAAGTTGGGAGGGTTTGGTTCCTCTCTCCTCCCTACTCAGCTCTAGTTTGGGAGTCAGAGAGGGAAGATAGGGGTAAAAAACTTACATAATCAAGCATGTTTTGGTATGCAGTGGCATGCCAGGTCTTTCTGGGTTTAATCCAGTTTTGTCTATGGCTAATAGATTCAACTACTGAGAGGTCTGTGCTGGTGTGGGTGGAATTCAGCTTTACCCTAGCTCTCTCAGTGATTGAGGAATTCATCAGGGAGAATCAATCATGTCCACTTTGGGCTCTGACACCAGTTCTTCCCCTAACTCTTTCTCTAGCTGGATTTTTCCTTAACTTAGAAACTATCTTGCCTCTTTCCTTTCCTTCATGTTGCTCTGTATATAGCTATGGGAACAACCTAGATCACTTTCCAAACCTTAAAGAACCACAAAATACTAGGGTTTGTTAGAGTAGGCTCTTTATTCCCTGTCAGTAACAAATTCTAGACTGCATCCCTTCCTACTCTGTTAGTGTAAGCTACTCTATTGAGCTCTTCTTTAAAAATCTATGACTAAAAGTGAACAGCCATGTTTGGTTCACAAGTGGCTCCCCAACTTCAGGTAGCAAGTACTTAACTTCTCCAAGAAGACTCTTAACCACAGGACTCTGCCATAGCAGCTCCAGGTACACTTGTGTGTTGTGTAGCTTATCATCCATGCAGCTGAGGAAGGAGAGGTCAATTTTTCCTCTTGCGTGTACACACACACACACACACACACACACACACACACACACAAACACACACATGATCTTTACACATGATTCTCCCAATGGGCTTCCATTATTTGGCTTCAGTAAGAAAAAATAACCTCTCTTTTTCCCTGAGGAAGAGGAATAACCTTTTCCTATGAACACTGTGCTCTCCAGGAGTTTGCTGTCTTTCATACTATTTTCCCTAGTTTGCTCTTTATACATATTGACAGCTGGGCACTGGGTGTTGTTAGGAGGACAAATTATTTCACCTCACTGTGTGCTTACCTTTGGTGGGGGACAGTGCGTGGTCCCAATTTTTGGGATCTCTTCAGTTTCTCATAGGGAGGGTGCTACTCAGATCTACTTTTTAGTTACGAACAACTGAAAAAGTTCTATTTAATATCCTGAACACTTTCTTACAAATATATCTAATTACTGTCCCTAATTTCCATAAGATTTTATACTTCCGGGGCGCCTGGGTGGCTCAGTGGGTTAAGCCGCTGCCTTTGGCTCAGGTCATGATCTCAGTGTCCTGGGATCGAGCCCCGCATCGGGCTCTCTGCTCAGCAGGGAGCCTGCTTCCTCCTCTCTCTCTGCCTGCCTCTCTGCCTGCTTGTGATCTCTCTCTATCAAATAAATAAATAAAATCTTTAAAAAAAAAGATTTTATACTTCCTGGAGTATTTTTTATTTATTTATTTTATTTTTTATAAGCACACAGTATATATATTTTTTAAATATAAAGATTAGGTAGTTAACAGTGCAAAATTGGTTTCGGGAGTAGAATTCAGTGATTCATTACTTATATACAACACCCAGTGCTCATCACAAGTGCCCTCCTTAATACCCATCACCCATCTAGCCCATTCCCTGCCCACCTCCCTCCTTCAACCCTCAGTTTGATCTTTATCATTAAGAGTCTCTTTGACTTTTCCCTCTCCTCTTTTCTCTCCCCACTTCCCATATGTTCATCTGTTTTCTTTCTTAAATTCCATATATGAGTGAGATCATATGGTATTTTTCTTTCTCTGACTGCCTTATTTCACTTAGCATAATACACTCAAACTCCATCCATATCATTGCAAATAGCAAGATTTCATTCCTTTTGATGGCTGAGTAATATTCCATTATATATATATCCACCATATCTTCATTACCCATTTATCAGTCCATAAGTCCAAGAACATTTGGGCTCTCTCCCTAGTTTGGCTATTGTTAATAATGCTGCTATAAACATCAGGTGTATGTATCCCTTTGAATCTGTATTTTTGTATTCTTTGAGTACGTAACTAGTAGTGAAATTGCTGGATCATAGGGTAGTTCAGTTTTAAACATTTTGAGAAAACCCCATACTCTTCTCCAGAGTGGTTGCACCAGTTCTCATTCCCACCAACAGTGTAAGAGTGTTCCCCTTTCTCTACATCCTCACCAACACCTATTGTTTCTTGTGTTGTTAATTTTAGCCATCTTGAGAGGTGTGAGATGATATATCATTGCAGTTTTGATGTGTATTTCTCTGCTGATGAATGATTTTGAGTATCTTTTCATGTGTCTATTACTTATCTGGATGTATTTTTTGGAAATGTGTCTATATCTTCTGTCCATTTGTTAACTAAGCTATTTGTTTTTTTGGGTGTTCAGTTTGATAAGTTCTTTATAGATTTTGGATACCAACCCTTTATCAGATATGTCATTTGCAAATATCTTCTCCCATTCCCTAGGCTGCCTTTTAGTTTTGTTGATTGTTTCCTTTGCTACACAGAAGCTTTTTATCTTGATTAGTCCTAACAGTTCGAATTTTTATTTTGTTTCCCTTGCCTCTGATAATGTTTCTAGTAAGAAGTTGCTATGGCCAAGGTCAAAGAGGTTTCTGTCTGTATTCTCTTCTAGGATTTTGATGGTCTCTTCTCTCACATTCAAGTTTTCATCCATTCTGAATTTATTTTTGTATATATTGTGAGAAAGTGGTCCAGTTTCATTCTTTTACATGTGGCTGTCTAGTTTCATTCTTCTGCAAGTGACTTCCAGGACTTTGTTAAATAGTAACAGGGAGAATGGACATCCTTTTCTTGTTCCTGACCACAGAGGAAAGAGTCTTAGGTTTTCCCCAGTGAAGATATTAGCTGTGAGTCTTTTGTATACTGCCTTTATGGTGTTGAGGTATGTACCTCTATCCCAACTTTGTTGAGGGTTTTTAATCAAGAATTGATGCTGTATTTTGTCAAGTGCTTTTTCTGCATCTATTGATAGGATCATATGGTTCTTTTTTTCCTGGAGTATTTTTTAATCATGATGCTCTATCATTTCTTTTGATTCATTAAATGTATCTACTATTAATCCAAAATTATTTGGCTACTCCCACCTTATCTCTAAATACTAAATGTTGCTCCTGTTTGCTCTTAACCCCTGAATTCAATTCTGCTTCATTGTCTTTACATTTGCTGTTTCCACTTTCTAGAATTCTCATTGGTTTTCCCAGCACTTACTCTATCACTTCACTCAAGTCTATGCTCAAAAATCATTTCCTTAAGGGCCATTACATCCAAACAGTCTATTCCACTAATATCCCCCATCACTCTCTATCCTTTAGATTGCCTTCTTTTTCTTCGAAGTATTTACTAATAGTTAAAATTATTTTCAGTTTCCTCCATTAGAATGAAAGCCCTTAAGACTAAAAACTTTATATTGTTCACTTTAACTCTATCCCTGGGACACTAATTAGCACCTGAAACATGAGAATTCAAAAAGTTGTTGAATGAATGATTTATTGAGCATTTCTTTGTATCCAATCTCTTTGTGTCACAATAGGAGACTACTGGTACAATTAGATAGCTGGTTCTTACACTGAAGTAAAAATAGGAATAGGTAACACTTACAGAATATTTGCCTATGCCATATCCTCTTCAAGGCACTTCATATATGTTTTAATCTTCACAACAAGCCTGTAGGTAACCATTATTTTTAACTCCATTTTGCAGACAAGGGAACTACAATACAGGGATTTATGTAATTTTTGTTAATTTTTATTTTATTTTGGTAAGAACAGTTAATGTGGAATCTACTCTTTTAACAAAATTCTCTACATAATTGCCAACATTTGCTATTTCTTATGTTATTTATTCTAGCCATTTTGACAGGTATAAAGTGATGTTTCATTTGGTTTTGATTTCCATTCTCTGGTGACCAGTAATGTTGAGCATTTTTCCATATGTCTATTGGCTATCTGTATGTCTTCTTTGGTGAAATGTCTATTCAGGTCCTCTGCTCATTTTTTAATCAAGTCATTTGTTTTTTTGGTGTTGAGTTGTATAAGTTCTTTTTATATTTTGGATATTAACCCCTTATCAGGTATATCATTTGCAAATATCTTCTCCCATTCAGTAGGCTGCCTTTTTGTTTTGTTGATGATTTCCTTCACAGTGCAAAAGCTTTTTATACTGATATAATCCCAATAGTTTAATTTTGTTTTTGTTTTCCTTACCTTAAGAAATAAATCTAGAAAAATGTTGTTACTACCAATGCCAATGTCAGAGAAATTACTGCCTATGTTCTCTTCTAGGATTTTTTAGGTTTCAGGTCTCACATTTAGGTCTTTAATCCATTTAGAGTTTATTTTTATGTATGGTGTAGGAAATGTTGATCCAGTTTCATTCTTTTGCATGTAGCTGTCCAGTTTTCCCAGCGCCATTTGTTGAAGGGACTATCTTTTCCCCATTGTATATTCTTATGTCTTTGTCATAGATCAGTTGACCATATATATGTGGATTTATTTCTGAGTTCTCTATTCTGTTCCATTGAACTACATGTGTATTTTTAGGCCAGTGTAATATTTTTTTATTACTGTAGCTATGCATTATATCTTGAAATCTAGAATTTTGACATCTCCTGCTTCATTCTTCTTCCTCAAGATTGCTTTGAATATTTGGGATCTTTTGTGGTTGTATAGGAATGTTAGTATTATTTGCTCAGTTCTGTGAAAAATGCTGTTTATATGCCACATTTTCTTTGTCCAATCATCTGTTCATGGACATTTAGTCTGTTTTCATGTCTTTGCTATTATAAATAATGCTGCAGTGAATATGGGAGTACTAATATCACTTCAACATCTTAATTTCAATTCTTTTGGTTAAATACCCAAAAATGGGATGCTAGATCATGTGGATGTGGTAGCTCTACTTTTAATTTTTTGAGGAGCCCCCATACTATATTTCATAGTAGCAGTTACACCATTTTGCATTCCCACCAACAGTGTGCAAGAGTTCCAATTGTTCCACATTCTCACCAATATTTTTTCTTTTTATTAGTAATAGCCATCCTGACAGGTGTGAGGTAATATCACATTCTGGTTTGGATTTGCATTTCCCTGATAGAGATACAGAGTTTTGTTTTGTGTTTTTTGGTCATTTGTATATCTTCTTTGGAGAAATGTCTATTCAAATTCTTAGCCCATTTAAAAAATTGAGTTATTAGTGTTTTTGCTTGAGTTATAGGAGTTCTTTATATATTTTGAAGATTAACCCTATATCAGATAAGTGTTTTACAAATATTTTCTCTTATTTCATAAGTTGCCATTTGACTCTATTGATGATTTCCTTTGCTTGGAAGATTTTTTGTTTGATATAGTCCCACTTTTGTTGTTGTTGTTGTTGTTGTTGTTTTGCCAGGACTTATGTAACTCAACCTAGGTGACTCGTGATAATTGTCTAAGCTGGAGTTTGAGCCCAGTCAGTCTAGAACTAGGTTATAGGCTGCATTGTTAACTACCATAATTTAGTAGTGCATTTTTTATGCTTTTATATACTTGGTGAATGACAATGTAAAAGACATCTTTTTAAACTTTTTTAATTTAAATTCAACTAATTAAAGAATAATGTATTATTTGTTTCAGGGGTGCAGGTCTGTGATTTTTCAGTCTTATATAATACCCAGTGCTCATTACAACACGTGCCCTCCCCTAAAAGACATCTTCTAATACCAAAAGTGTCCAAGTTAAATAAACTTAAGTCGTGCTGAATTAATTGAAATTGAACTGCAGAGGGACAACTGGGTGGCTCAGTGGGTTAAGCATCTGCCTCCAGCTCAGGTTATGATCCCAGGGTCCTGGGATCCAATTCTGCATTAGGTTCCTTGCTCGGTGGGGAGCCTGCTTCTCCCTCTGCCAGCTACTCCCCCTGTTTGTGCTCTCTCTCTCTGATGAATAAATAAATAAAATCTTAAAAAAAAAAAAAGAAATTGAATTGCAGAACCTAACAATGACTATTTAAATAAATTCTAGCAAGTTGTGTTTGGCACATATGTCTCTGTTTGGCAGTTACAAGATGAATTTAACTGTAATGATGGAAAAGGCTAACTTCTATTGCAGTCTCTTTTAAGGAAATAACTTTGTTTTTTTTTCATCTTTTATTCCTCAAAGCATCTAACACAATGCCTTGAACAGCTGACTTACCGAAAAGCATTTACAGAGTGACCAGAAACATTATTGTAAAATATGTTGTTCTGCTTGTTTAAAACTGGACCTAAGTGAACAACTCTTTTGGTTTCCTTCTAACATCACAAACAAGGCTATTTGGATCTCTGGAAGCCACAGCTTCCTGTTACCAACCCAAATCCCAATATATTACAGTAATGTGTTTTTCTATCTATTGGTGAATCTTTGTTTGGGCCTAATAAAGTTGAAACAAAATACACAATTGATAATGAGATCGTGTCTTATGTGTGGAATATCTGGAAGTCTGGGATATAAATTATTAAAAATGTAACCCCAAACAGGCTATCAGAATGGATATGCCATTTATTCATGGTCTGAAAATATTTAAGGGAGAATATCAAGTATCAAGAGTCACCTTATAACATTTTTATGTCTGAGATATACCTGAAATGGAAAAGAAGGGAGGGCTAAAGTTGGAAAAGAAAAAGTCTAGACATCAAACAGTCTTTTGTTTAAGTAACTTGAGGTACAAATCTATATATCTGTAGAAGAGCACAGAAAGGGTAGGGTAGAAACTTTCTTCATCGGTTTTCTTATTCAGGTCCATTACTCAGCCCTGATCAACTGTAAGTGGATGAGGCCTATCTCTCTCTCTCCACCTTAAAGGAGTTCACAATGGTTGGATGTGTTTGTTACTGAATTACTCAAGAGGAAATGAGTCTCGTATCATATTCACCTAATCAAGACAATTTCAGAATGATTGGTAATGTCACCATCATTACCTCATTCTTTTATTGAGGAAAAAAGGAGGGAAAATAAACCTAAATTTTCTGAATATTGAGATAGTATAGATTTTAATGATAAAGTAATCAAAATAATCATTAGCTATGAAAATAAATTAAATTTGAATACATTTAATTCATATATTTGTTAAAATATCTATTGTATTTAAGTGCTATACTGAGTTCTGAGGTTAGAAGATGGACTAATTAGTCACTTTCCACAAGCAGGAAGTCATAGTAGGAGAGGCAGCTGTAGATGCTCCTCGAGTAGTATGGAAACAAAGGGCTAAGGGAAGAAAGACAATGGGGTAATTGATTTTGCTTGGCAGAGATTTTACAGAAGGACAAGAACTCACAAATAATTAAGATTTCACCAGGATAACAAAGAAAGTTCATTCCAGGAAGAAGCAGCAACATAAGCAAAAATACTGAGACTTGAATAGAATACACAATACATTTGTAAGATGTTCACGAAAAAAGCTCAATCTGAAAGAAATACAACTTTTTTTTTTCTAATCCACCCCCCTAAGTAATCAAACTCTTTATGCTAGTCCCTTCTTGATGGATCGATGTAACAAGCAACCCTGAAAATAAGTGCCTATACTGAGTGCTTTTTGAACAATCCCCTTACTTCCAAGAAACCATTCTGCATGGTTGAACAAGACTAAGTTTTCATTCAAATATAGAAAATTACCACCAGGCCACTCCTTCCTTGTCTTTCCTGTCATTATACTACTTCACATTCTTGGAATGCATTCCTGAGCCATGTAAGGGACCCTGCTCTCTGCTTTGTAAGACACAGGACTTCACATAATGTTGCATTTCTTAGCCTGTTTTATAATTTTCTGTCCTACGTGACAGTGTAGGCTCCTTAAAGACAGAATTGTGTCCTTCTTTTTAACTATAGTATTCCTAAGGCCTGCCCAAGTGCCAGACCCATAGTTGGCACTCAACAAAAATCTATTAAATAAATGAGCATCTGCATGCTTGTTGTTTTGGGGGTTTGAGATCCTCTTGCAGGGTACTGGGTCAGGCCTGGCCAGGACAAGGATCAGTAGGGCTGGCAACTGAGGATTAGTTCCTAGAGTAGGACACATAGCTGAGGAGGTCTGTGGTAGAAAAACAACAGAACCGAATTTGAGCCATTGTTCTTAAAGATAATGGAGTTTCAAAGTCAAGAAAACAAAACCAAATGGCAGAAACAGAGTTCTAAATGAGGAGAACCTTAGGCTGTGCTTCTTAAATAGGGGACCTTGTTTTCACTGGAGTATTTGTCAGGGTGCCTCAGAGGACAGGAAGCCATAAGACCAATGTGGGCCAACTTCCTACAATGACAGATTTATTCAATGGTGAGTAATTTAAAACATTCCATTTCTACTAAACATGGAGTGAAATGCAAATTTTCACATATTTTAAAAATAAAAATGAGATGGGGCACCTGGGTGGCTCAGTGGGTTAAAGCCTCTGCTTTCGGCTCAGGTCATGATCTCAGGGTCCTGGGATTGAGCCCTGAATCAGGCTCTCTGCTCAGCAGGGAGCCTGCTTCCCTCTCTCTCTGCCTACTTCTCTGCCTACTTGTGATTTCTCTCTCTGTCAAATAAATAAATATGATCTTTAAAGATAAATAAATAAAAATGAGCTTTCAAAATAACTTTAGTTTCAGTGAGCCACTTCATTTGTATGCCCAAGTTCCTAGAGGTATGTGCTTTTCCCCCTGATATTAGGAGCAGTACAAATTTCTGAGAAATATAAGTAGGGTAAGAAGCTGAACAAAACCAAATTTTTGAATACACTGAACACAATTCAAGAAGAATTTTTAAAAAAAGATTTTATTTTTTTATCTGTTTTAGAGAAAAAAGGTGTGAATGGGGATAGAAGCAGAGGAGAGAGAAAAAAGAATCCAATACAGATTCCAGGCTGAGTGAGGAACCTGATGTAGGGCTCCCCTAGGGGCTCAACATGGGGCTCAATCCCATGACTGCAGGACCATGATCTGAGCCAAAACCAGGAGTCAGAATCAACTGGCTGAGCCACCCAGGCACCCCTTGAGAAGGATCTTAAGCAACTTATGAGAACAATATTGGGCTGTCCTTAGCTTAATTTTACTGATTTGCATAAAGGTGAATTCTATGGATTAGAGAAAATGTTAAGTAGGACTAGATCTTAACTTTTTATTTTTTACTAATATCGACTTTTTAAAATAAACTATTACCAAAAAATGCATAAAACAAGATTTGGCACAAATTGATCATGTTGTAGCTGGCCAATGGATACTTGAGGCTTCATTATACTATTCCCTTTATTCTTTTAATGTACTTGAAAGCTTTCGTACTAAAAATTTAAAGAGACAAAAACAATGTGTGCTTAGTTATAGAATAATGTTATATGCAGGTAAGAAAAAAGGAAGAAAATGTACAAGAAACATTAATTCCATCACCCAGATACCATCATTTTGTAGTATTATTTTTAAAACTACTTGTAGATAGCAATAGATAGATAATTTTTTTAAATCTAAAAGAAATATAATTCCATTGCCCAGACACCATAATATTGTAAGGTTAATTTTCTAGTCTACTCGCAGATAGAAATTAGATATTTTTAAAGTTGTATTTGACTCTGTAAACACATTCTACCTTATTCTCTACTGGATGGCAGCACTCTGGTTTGGGAAATGGTGAGTGAGCCTGACTGGTCTAAAGAGAATAACATTCCCTTTGCGAGCTATAAATTCAGAAACCAGCAAATGATGCAATTCTCCCAATGATAAATGAGGAAATAGTTGCTAGAGACTTCTAGAAAAGTTCCCTCTCTTCAGTCTTTACAACAAATGAAAGCCATTCTCTATTTCTCTATCTGAATGTGAATGAGGAAACAAGTAGTCATGCCTAATTGTACCTATAATCTATTTTACAATTATTTGGGGAACCAGCTATACGATGAAGCATATTTTGATGACAGAGCAAACAGAAACCACCTGGTTCCTTGATAACATTGTTGGGTCACTGAATCAGCCAACCCTGAGTCATGCCCTACATCCGAGCTAGATGAATTGAATTAATATATCTAATAACTATTATTATAAAAACCAATGTATCACTTTTAATTCACTGTATCACTTTTATTTCATTTTAAAATAAAAATTTCATTTAAAATATTTTAAATGAAATTTAAATAAATAATAAATAAATTTTAAAATATTTCATTTTATTTCATTTAAAAATGTATCACTTTGAATTCATTTTGAATTGGATGTTCTGTTACTTGCTGCCAAAACTCTCCTGACACCCTGCAGCTTAGTCTTTTTTCTACTTTAAGATGTATGGTGAACATATGTCACATGTGTCAAAAAATTCAATAAATTCAATTCTACAGCATCATTTTGAATGCCTGTATTGTACTCCCTTGCGTACCTGTACCTTTGAATCTCCAAAGCATATGATGCAATCTTCTTATACTATCAAATGCATGAAATGAAGTTCTTCAGCAGTGAATCCATTAAGGACTCGCTGGTTCCAATATCAGTATCTTTTTTGAAGGGAAACTGCCCTTTCACTGAATGACCAGTGTAATAAAATAGCAACTACATGTTAAAAATTATTTTATCTAAATTTAAGATTTGACATCAAGATAGCAACTCTTTCTTGTGAATCCAGAAAGTTTACATGGTATTTTCTCTTTTCCACCTATCGTGAGCACACTCTGAAGGCACACACAAGAGTCGTGTCTATCCACAATGTCAACTTTGTTCAATCGAAAAGCAAAGTTAATCACAAGTATAAAGCAGTCTCAAGATTCCAAACTCAGTGACATTTCACCATGTGATTAAACTAGGCTTCTTACATAGCACACAGAACAGGACATGAGACAAATTACACAACAAACAAGAAGGGCCTTGGAAGTTAACGAACCAAACATGATGTCAGTCTGTGGACACAGAGCTGAGACGAGGCCTCGGTCCAGTCTGAGTCAGTTCCGGCACCTACTGCTTCTTATTTTCAAGCTGTGAAGGATCTTGTTTTTGTTCAGAGATCAATCAGGCAGAGCCTTTGATGTTAATTGCCTTTTTTAAGTGGTCAGACATAGAGAGAGCTCATATCTGAAGAATTTGACAGTTTACTGCCAAAATCATCCCCTTTCTAAAGGAATTTAACTGGTCTTGGGCCCTGGCAGAACTCCTCTGGTTCTGCTCGTTACCAGTTCCAGGGTGTCAGCCGATGCTGGTCCAGGCATATCTCGTAGCTGCAGTACATTTAACTGTTTGCATCATTGCTTGACACAGCGCCCTGCTTGACATAGGAGACTCCATTTTGCTTTTACACCACACTTCATCTAAGAAAAGGTTACTATACCCTGAAACTAGAACAATTCTGCCACCTCCTGTAGAAAGCTATGCAAAGCTCCTCCTCTCTGAGCTCCAGGCAAAGACAGGGTTCAGTGGCAAGAGTTTTGTCATGACTGTTTTCCCAGCATATTCATGCCCAACATTTAGAAGTGTCAGAAACTAGTGCCCTCCAAAGGAACTGGCTATTGTAGGGAAAAGTAGGTTTTGAGAAGGTCCCATTTAGGTTTTTTGTTTTTTTTTTAAACTTGATATGTCGTGTTAACCAATTTTCCCTTGACTGGATGCCATCTTCTCAAAAAGGGTATTGTATTACCAGATTAGGATTAGGATTATCTGAGGAGAATGGAAAATAATTTCTTTTAGTTATAGCATTCCTATCTGTATCAAAGACCCCTAATATGGGTAGAGAAATTGTGAAAAGAGGCAATGGTTCATATGTGAATAGTCACTTCAATAAGTAGTTATATCAAAAACCACATCATAATTTTAAAAAATCATTAAACCATAAATATTGCAAAAATCAGTGCAATCAGTGCTCTACTAAATTTGACTACAGTTGGTGCCACTTCCCTGGTTATTTGCCTTTAATTTGAAGTGGTTCGCCAAGATCTCATTCATGTTGTTTTTTATTTCATACATAGACAGGTTAACTTATGTCCTATTTATACTCCTTTGTTCTAATAAAATAGTGCTACTGAATTGGCAATGGTCCTAATTCAGATTACTTTATGCATAGAAAATTAAAATTATTGGCAAAAAATAGAACCACAGTGGATGTTCATTACAATGTACTCTTTTTCTTTTTTTATTGGTGCACTTTCATTTTTTTTTAGATTTTTT